>NC_068414.1:7795906-7828406 GCF_023724105.1 Carassius gibelio | reverse complement strand
CGCACTTCCGACAGATGATTGCATGTCACTGCAGATCATATTTATCAGAAACCTGTGCAGTTTGTCGTGCAGTGGCAGTGATGAGAAAACAACAACAACAACCCTGCACCCTTGTCTATTTGCACAGTCACATATTCTCTCAGGAGCTGCCTCTTGAGTAAATACTTACTTCAAAACAACATGTGACACTTCAGCTTTATGGAAGTAATGGTAGTAGGTTGTCAGGTGCTTTTCTACCACTGTTTCATAAATAGTGAATTTAGACAGGACTCATTAAAATAATTACAACATGCATATTTCAAGTTAAGAATAGAAGAGCCGTGTTTCAGTTGTATACAGCAATGACTGGAAATTTTAACCATTTTATTAAAAAAATTAATTAAAATCTATAATACAAGAGTTAAAATGTTATATTTTCAATGTCTAAATTTAACAACCACATCCTTATATGGAATCCTCAATCATATTCCGAATTAGTCAATTCGTGCAGCCATGGTGAGCAACACTGCCAATAAAAGAATAAATTATGTTCAGTCACCGTTGTTCGTGTAAGCCAAATCTGCAAAGATTTACTGCAAGTCCTCTTCTCTTTCTTAATATGTATTAAACATATGATAACTGTGCATCATCTGTGCATATCTGAGCATCACTAAGCAACACCTGACAGCTCAAGCTGCAATCGAGCCTCCAAGGGAATAATGAACACTCAACGAACAATAATCATGTGGCCATATTTGCCTGGCTAGACCAAGCCCAGTGTAACATGAAAGTGCCATCAAGCAACGAAGAAGACAAGAAAATAAAATTATAGGCTCTACAAATAATATCACATATTAATTGATATAAAGACTTTTTAAAAAATAAAATGTTACCCAAGTTATATTAGCCAGTGTAAGCACTTAGTTCCCTCAATTTATAAATTGTGTGCACGATTTAGCAAATGAAGAGAACGAATTAGTAAATTGTGCACACAATTCATTTATTTTTTCTTGCATGTCAAGTCTGAAGTGTGGCTAAACTTTGCAAAGTCAGAAGCTGAAAAAGCCAAGTGTAATATTTGTGGCAAGCTGCAAAAGAGGTGTTACCAGAGGTGTCAAAAAGTTTTGCAAAAAGAGACAGAATATGAATATACTTGATATCTACACACTGGAATAGAAAGTGGGGCTCAAATCGAATAAATAAAATTCAAATTATACCAAACCCTAATTAACTGTTACTTGTGTCGTGAGAAAGGTCTAGAAAAGCTCTTCATGCACAGAATATTGGAGGAAAAGTGGGGAGAGTGTTTTCACTCCAAAATTCATCCAAGTGATTTTTGCATTTTTATGTATTTAGCAGATGCTTTTATTCAAAGCAACTTACAGTGCATTCAGGCTAACATTTTTTACCTAACATGTGTTCCCTGGGAATCAAACCCACAACCTTGCACTGCTAATGCAATGCTCTACCACTTGAGCCATAGGAACACAGTGATGATAGATGGATCTGTGGACTCTCATTGAAGAAGAGATGTGTACCTGAGAACTTAAATATGTCAAGGTTTCTGCCCAAACACCATAAACTTTACTGAAGAACTAAGTAGCGTTATGTAGTGAAGACAAACGTGTGGCCATAGAGACCACAAGCTGCAGCAATGACTGGTGAAAGGAACCGTGTTTTTTTAAGAACCTGGGGAAACTGGTCTTACAGCATGTGCTGACTGGT
This sequence comes from Carassius gibelio, assembly GCF_023724105.1. Lineage (NCBI taxonomy): Eukaryota > Metazoa > Chordata > Actinopteri > Cypriniformes > Cyprinidae > Carassius > Carassius gibelio. The sequence continues at coordinate 7,826,702 of NC_068414.1, read as the reverse complement.
TTTATTCCCATACGTGTTTAGGTTTCACCGTGTACACTGGTAAGTTGGGCATTTTCTCAAATATAGCACAGAATATCATCTGCTTTGACCAACTAAGGCATGGATTCCTGTTCCAAGAAGACACAGCTCCGCTGGGCACAAAACCCTATACACAGCAGGGACGCACTCCAGTGAAGTTCCTAGTCACTTGGCCAAGTTTCGGGACAGGAAATGTGCATCAGTATTGTTCTCGTCTGGCCTGTACAACACATCAAATTCACATGAGGTTGGGTGTTAGCCAGTGATCTCCAGTCATTGGCATTAACCTTTGCAGTGTTGAGAATGCATGTGATTGGATTATTATCATTACATATGGTGAATTTGGCTCCATATAGGTATTCATGGAATTTATCCTTGACTGCAGAGTTCATTGAAAGAAATACCAATTGGTGATTAGGATATCTCTTCTCTGATTTGCTCATTTTTCTAATTTCTAATTTTAACCTGACCAAGGGCTCATCCAGGATTTGAACCCAGGACCTCTCGCACCCAAAGCGAGAATCATACCCCTAGACCAACGAGCCTTCTGAACTGGGCTTTTAGACTGGCATCTGCATGCAAGATGTAGGGTTTGTAGGAGTCTGCAAAGACTAAGGCAATAGTGAGACACTGATTAATTTGGCAAAAAACATCCATGCAAGACTGATTCCACCTGTCTCTGAAAGGTTCAGACAAACATAATACTTTGTGATGTCAGTAAGTGATCTGATAATTTGAACATATTTGGCTATTTGGCTCACATTTGGGAAGTCGTGGCCTAATGGTTAGAGAGTCAGACTCCCAATCGAAGGGTTGTAGGTTCTAGTCTCGGGCTGGATGGAATTGTGGGTGGGGAGAGTGCATGTACAGCTCTCTCCCCACCTTCAATACCACGACTTAGGTGTCCTTAAGCAAGGCATCGAACCCCCAACTGCTCCCCGGGCGCCGCAGCATAAATGGCTGCCCACTGCTCCGGGTGTGTGCTCACAGTGTGTGTGTGTGTGTGTGTGTTCACTGCTCTGTGTGTGTGCATTTCGGATGGGTTAAATGCAGAGCACAAATTCTGAGTATGGGTCACCATACTTGGCTGAATGTCACTTCACTCACTCACTTCACTATGAAGCTACAGTAATAACCATAGAAATCCAGAAAAGATCTTAAGGACTAAAGGTTTGTAAGATGCAGTTTGGTGCTGACTTGTCATGGTTTGCCGCAGTGTTTTCAGATACTGTTTGTCAAATTACAATTTCAGACCAACTTTCTCTAATATTTCGATGAGGTCTTTCCAAAGATGGTCAGGTCATAGGACTCCAAGAAGGTTCATGTTTTAAACCGCCTTTTCCCTCAAGACATTGGAAAGTTGCTTGGTGCCATGTGGCATATGCTCAAACTGGTAAAAACCTAACAGGTGTATACAGGTGGTTTTATTCTTAACCTCTCTAGACATATAGATTAAGGACTGAAAAACATCTACTCCCTAACAGATCATGGGGAGTAGTACACTAATCTGTTACTGTAAGAGCATTACGTGTGTAAAATCTATGCACATTCTCACATTTGTACTTTTTCTTTCTGACTATAGGGGCTTTACGATTACTTAATGATGTGTGCTTCTGATAAGCTTCTGATGGTGTCCTGTCAATATCTGCTGGAGCCAAACCCCTGGAATCTTAAAATAGAGCCTTGGATCAGATAATTGAATTTGGTGTCCTGCTCCTTTTGCCAACCCAACATTGCACTGAAGTAGTGAGAACAAACCAGCTCTTTCTGACAGCTTCTGTCTCTATCTTTTGTTACCTTGTCTCAGGAATACAGGTTTTTCCAAAGACAATGAGGTTTGTATCGGTATCTACTGTCTTTGTGGCTAGAGTTTCAAGATGGCCACCAAGCTTTACAATCCAGGAGACAAAGACAAGGAACCAACATTTATGTCCAGAGTCTACACAATGTCCACCCCAGCACTTTCTTTACACAGCTGGGTCAAGCTCATGAAAAGGTTTTTATTGGTGCCCAGAATAACCAGGGTTCGTTAACAAAAGCCAAGTATCTTAGACTTTCTCTCAATTCTTAACAGACTCCGACTCTGTACTTTTTATGAGACTTATTGTTTTCTCCATCTAATATGATTTTTTGAAGAATAGGAGGAGGAAAGAAGAACTGAGGGGAAATAGGATAATAATAATAATTCCTTACATTTATATAGTGCTTTTCTAGGCACTCAAACTCAGGGGATAACTCCTCATCCACCACCAGTGTGCAGCATCCATCTGGATGATGAGACGGCAGCCATATTGCGCCAGAACGCTCACCACACACCAGCTTACTGATGGAGAGGAGACAGAGTGATGAAGCCAATCAGCAGATATGGGGATTGTTAGGAGGCCATGATGGTCAAAGACCAATGGGCGAATTCAGCCAGGATGCCGAGGTCACACCTGGGATTTTTAAGGACCACAGAGAGTCAGGACCTCGGTTTAACGTCTCATCCGAAGGACGGTGCTTGTTGACAGTATAGTGTCCCCATCACTACACTGGGGCGCTAGGACCCACACAGACCACAGGGTGAGCGCCCCCTGCTGACCTCACTATCAATCAATCAATCACCTTTATTTATATAGCGCTTTAAACAAAATACATTGCGTCAAAGCACTGAACAACATTCATTAGGAAAACAGTGTCTCAATAATGCAAAATGATAGTTAAAGGCAGTTCATCATTGAATTCAGTTATGTCATCATCTCTGTTCAGTTTAAATAGTGTGTTTTTATTTGCAATCAAGTCAATGATATCGCTGTAGATGAAGTGACCCCAACTAAGCAAGCCAGAGGCGACAGCGGCAAGGAACCGAAACTCCATCGGTGACAGAATGGAGAAAAAAACCTTGGGAGAAACCAGGCTCAGTTGGGGGGTCAGTTCTCCTCTGACCAGACGAAACCAGTAGTTCAATTCTCACTAGCACCTCTTCCAGCAGCACCTAGTGATCCCAGAGGTCTCCCATCCAGGTACTGACCAGCTCAGCCCTGCTTGGTCTTGGGCTCCAGGGTGATATGGCTGCCTGCAAAGGATGCCTTTCATTATTAATATTAAATGCAAATTTATCCATTCTTTCTCTAGACCACTTGTACACTGTAGGGCGATGGGAATGCTGGCGTATATCCCAGTGTCTCGGCAATGGGTGGGGTCTATCACAGCGCTCACACACATTTGCATGCACACATACTTCCATACATTGGTTCTGTTGGTCAAGGTAACACCTTGAACTCTGTCATGTTCCTCAAACCATTGCTGAAAAAGCCTCCATTATCCTACAGGAAGATCCCGCTTCCATCAGGAACACAGCTGCAATAAAAGACTTACAAGGTTTTTAGTTAGGTTTCAAAGGTGTCAAGGTGAATGCTTAGACTAACCCCATACACAAGCAAACTGTGATGCCACCTCTTGAGATTTGCCATTATGTCATGAATATTATTCACTCCACCTTTCTGTAGTTTTATTGTTGTGGCTGATCTGTGTAGATGGAAACAAAGTAACCAAAAACTGAGGGCAGACTCATTTTAGAGTTTTACTTATAAAGATAGTCTCAAGTGTGTCAGAATGAGCTTCAACAAAAAAATACACTAGAGAGAAATAACGCGAGTAAGACATTGCTTACTCTACTAATAACTAACCTACTTTATCCTGTTTCCTCTCTGGAAAAGTACTTGTCTCTATCTGCTGTTTTCCACCGCAGCGGGTCTGGAGATCACAGATCGACACGTTTTGCATGTCTCCCTGTATCTGACAGACCAAGCTGAGTTCATGCATCTCCTGAGCTGATGAGTTGAATCAGGTGTGTCAAAACATCAGAAATACTAAACGTGCAGCTCTCCCTAAGACTGGAGCGGAGAACCACTGTTCTGTTGTAGATATTACTTGTTGAAAAGATACAGAGAAATCTCTTATTGAACCTGTGGTTCAGAGTAATCCCAAAAGTACCATTGCAACTAGAATCTAAAAAGATCTATTTATCCTAAAATAACAGCTTCTGGATAAATATTGTTCATGATTCTAAACTGATTTTATGTTAAATCAGCCATTTAAGTTAATTTAAGTTGTCTCACTGCCCCATTTCTTTTTACATTTATTTATCCCTTCTGTTGCAGATAAGTTTGTGTAAAGTCATTTGACAGTAATATAATAAAGTCAGAAATATAATTAAGTCAGAAGTTGTAGTTTTTATGTCTGAAGGACAACTTTAGTACAAAATGAAACAACTTACCCACTGCAAGTCAAGGATCATATAGATGCACGCATATATATCCATCAAATAACAGATCCTGCTGCATGCAAAGGTGCTGGAAGTTTCATCTTAATAATCATTTGGATGTTGTGTAAATATGTGGATGTAGTATTGTGGTGCAGCATAAGATGCAGTAAATCTGAAAGCGATACTCCACCCCAAAATGAAAATGTTGTCATTAATCTCTTACTCCCATGTCGTTCCAAACCTGTAAAAGCTTTGTTTGTCTTCAGAACAAAATTTAAGATATTTTGGATGAAAACCAGAAGCTTGTGACTGTCCCATAGACTGCCAAGTAACTTCCACTGTCAGTGTCCAGAAAAGCATGAAAGACTTACTCAGAATAGTCATCTTCCATCAGTGACTCAGCTGTAACGTTATGAAGAGATGAGTTTACTGTTTGTAAGCCAAGAAAACTAAAATAACGTCTTTATTCAACAATTCTTCTCAACTGTGTCTCTCTACTTCACCCTAGCACCATTTTGGAGAATATGGGTGCTTCTCAATTCTTATTTGTTCATCCTCGCTTCTTTCCTCATGTCTTAGATCCACCTCTTCAGGACGCAAGGAAAAGACGTGAGGATGGAGGACTTGAATCATGTGAAATGATTTATCCTCGCTCCCTTCAGCATTACTTCAAAGTGTCATCAGCTTTGATTAAAGGGATCTGCCCTTATGTTGTTAAAGTTTGTTAATTAAGACATTCATAATAAATATTAATAAAGCAAGATGCAATGTTTGAAATACATGACATGCATGGTTTATTTGAAGTGAAAAGGTAAAATATAAATACAAATTATTACAACAGATGTGAAGGGGAGGAGAATTTATACGTGCGTCACGTTAAGTCGAAAAAAGACTTCCCATAGGATACACCAGTGTATCCTCGCTCATCGCTCCTCATGAAGCCTCCTCCCTCCTCAATCCTTGCCTCCTCGTGGTGCAATTAGAGAATTGAGATGTCCTTCAAGATGGCTGTGCTCGATCGGTTTCAGGGTCATAGGATGGAGGACGGAGGAGCGAGGAGACGAGGAGGGATATTGAGAAGCACCCTATGAGTTGTGTGCACACCATAGCTCTTCTGTCTAAGTCTTTCATACTTTTCTAATAAATACTACTTGGCAGTCTATGGGACAGTCACAAGCCTCCTGGTTTTCATCCAAAATATCTTAAGTTGTTTTCTGAAGACGAACGAAGCTTTTACAGGTTTGGAACGACATGGGGGTAAGAGATTAATGACAACATTTTCATTTTGTGGTGGAACATCAGTTGAAGACTCACTGAAGCAGACAGACATCCATCAGAGGAAAGCTAACATGTCCTACACGAGAACGACCTCTGCTGACCACACTCCATATGACACTGACATTCTAATGAAAATGACTGCATTTCAGTAGAAACACATCACTAAAACATTTTACTATACAATATCTTATAAAAAAGGAAACTTGTGTGAACTTGAACACGTAAACATGATTAACACTTCATGGTCAAGAACATCACAGTGTTGCCAGATTAATACAGCCATTGTAATTATGGTGTGAATCTGAGAAAAGGAGCTGCAATCATTTTTTTTTTTTTACAGTATTTTACAGAGGGCAGTTGTTTTGATATTTTATATTTAATGCAATTACATAAATGTTAAATGTGAGTATCCAATATAGCTGAGTCTTACAAAAAATCTTGTTCATGTCTTTGCAGCTTCAGCAGAAGAGAAAGATAAAGAGTGATGCTGAAGCGCTGGTCATTTCTGTCAGCTGGGAAAGGAAGGAAGATACTGTTGCTCTATCTAATGTCACTTTTTATTCCAAACATTTGACACTTTTGATCTGCAACATCATGAATCACTTGGTCATTTGAGAAAAGACACATAATTTGACATTTTCTATTACAAGTAGTTCAAATTGTATAAACACATAATTCATGAGTTTGCAGTAGTGTCTGCCTTTATGTCAGGGCAAATTTGAGCATATTTCAATTTTGTCCAACTTGTTACTAATAAACTTGATTTGTCCAGAGCTCTCAACTCAATTCAAACAACCCATGACACCATTCCTTCGACACACACACACTTTTATCCAAAGCAACTTGCAGTGCATTCTAGTTATAATTAGTTTTTTGTTTTTTTAACCAGTGTGTGTTTGTTCCCTGGGAATTGAAGCCACAAACTTTAGCACTGACTGCTCACATAATGCTCCACCACTGACAGACGGACCGACACACACACATATGCGCACACACACACACACACACAAGGAGGAAGCTTTTGGGATCAAGTGGAAAGAGGGACACAGTCTAGTCAGTCATATGAACTCGGGACTGGTTCAGTCACAATGAGAAATCTTATTCTAAACTGGACATTTCTCTTTATTTTACATCTGACCAAAGAGGACGCTTCAGGTAAAACAAATGACTGAATCTGTATCATTTCTTGTTTTTTTCTCCACTGCTTCGCTGTTGATGTCAGTTAATCTTTATGTTAGAAATGCAACAACATAAGCTGTTGTCTATGATGATCTCAGTACTAATATATATTCATCAGATGTTATTAGTGTTATCAGTGTCATCAGTGTTATTATTTATGAGCATATGAAGTATGATGCACTTTTATATTTTATTAAATCCTGAAATAGTGAAACTACTGTATTAAAGAAGCTTTCACCATTACCGATACATTAAAAAGGACAGCTCAACACAAAACTGATCACTCTGTCAGTATTTAATCATCAAACCTGTATGACTTTCTTCTGCTCAACCAATGTTTAGTTTTTGCCTTACAGTGAAAGATAAAAGGGTCTAAAACAACTAATAATCAGCATTGCCATGACACTCTTTATACATTTTAAAAGTCTTTTGGTTACACTTTATTTTTGTGTCCTTGTTACTGTGTAAATATACATTTAAGTACTAAGAAATATTAATTAACTACATGTACTTACTCTGTGGTTAGGGTTAGGATTAAGATTTGGCTTTGGGTTACGTGCATGTAATTATGCATGATTTATTGTTATTATAATAGTAAATACATGTAACATTAGGGTGACCCTAGTTAATGAGAAATGGAAACAAACACAATTTCACTGAGATTGGACTATGTTTAGGGTGTGCTCCACAAAGCTTATTATAGTGTTAATGACAATAACAGCACGTAATTAATAATTATACATCACCATTATTAAACTGTGAATTATGTTAAAAAACGAGAACACAGAGCATGCCAGGACATGTTGCCAAGTATGTTAACCCATACTCAGAGTTTGATACCTGGATCAGTTGTGGGACTGTGTGGTGGTATTGGGGGTAGAAGAGAAACCCTGCTGGCACTGAGACTCGAACCATTAGGCCACAACTGACCCTCATCTCTGATTCAGAAACACGCAACATTTTCTCAGTGAACAAAAGCTTTGCTACATCACCAATCAGCTCATGAAGCATACTCTAATGATAATTTATCTGGATGGGATTTTGCATATATTACTATCTTCTAGTGGAGAAACAAACAAAAATAAAGTGGGTGAGAGGTTATATATATATATATATATATATATATATATATATATATATATATATATATATATATATATATATATATACACCCTAATGTAACGTGTAACAAAGACACCTTCAAATAAAGTCTTACCAGACTTTTAAAGTAAGAATCCCATGACAATTCTGTTATTCCCCGTTGGATATTAAGCATAACCTCTTTAATTATAACGATTTCAAGCACTGCAGAATTATCTGCTCGATATGTTTGAACCACAGGGTCCAAAACAACACTGGACTCAACTTTTTTTGTTATTATTTGTTTTGTATCTAGGAAAAAAAAAACTACTGTCATTCAGTTTAGAGTGAGAAAATTACAGAGTTTTCATTTCTATGCGAATGTTTAATAACAGGCAGGCATGTTAGTGTGTGATGAGAGACGTCTGACCAGGTTACTGACCAGCGGACCTAAATAACTTATTCCAAAATATAAAACTGGTATCAGTTTAGAGACAAAAAACAAAAACAATATTAACTTCCATTTGAAACGGAGTCACAGGAACAGACTTCCTTCTGATGAGCTATAAATAGGAGGCGATCAGGAAGTCCAGTCAGCCTCAGCTCTGAGTGTGTGTTCATATCAAAGTGAGTCAGCTGTTCCTTTACACAACAACATCCTGCGCTTTCTATAGCAATCAGATATTCTAGATTGTTACTCATGTTGCAGTCATTAAAGCCATTTCTCATTTAGCATAGCAAAATATTTCAAAGACTATGCTAAGCTACTTAAAATTTGCAAATAAAAAATGTTTGTTGTTTGGTGCTCGCCCATAATTGGCTTCATATTCATTTCTCTTCTCATGTAAACCCATGGGCACAGGACTGTTTAAGGAAAGCAATGCATTAAGGGCTGATATTACATTTAAAGGTGAAATGTGAGTGTATAATCTCTGAGCTTTCACCTTTCTCAGTGCAAAAGCTGAGTGCCCCAGAAAAGCACTTTCTTGTCCTGATGTGTTCTGACGCTTCATATGTTGACTGGAGCCATGGGCTGGAAAAGGTGATCGCTTCTAAACGAGGAAAGCTGGTGTCTTACCTGGACCAAAGCAAACACCAGCTGCTTGAAGACGGCCAGCTCTCCATTAAAGGCCTGCAGGAATCAGACGCAGGAGAATATTACTGCAACCATCAGCTAGTGGCAGATATCACTGTGCTCAAAGGTATTTTAGCCGTCGCACGTCTTTCCAAGCTCACACTATTTTATTTCTTCTCTGGGAATACAAAAGACACCAAATATACTGTGAGCACAGGTCACCAAGAGCCAAGAAAGACAAAAAAAAAAAAAGCACCATGAGAGTGGCATAAATGTGTGTTACAAGGGGTGTGTTGGTGCAGTGGATAAGACACGTCTTTGTTGTGAGAGACCCAGGTTCGAATCCACTGTGAGACACCAATGTGTCTCTGAGCAAGACACTTAACCCTTGTTGCTCCAGAGGCGTTTGACCTCTGATATATACAGCAATTGTAAGTTGATTTGGATAAAATCATCAGCTAAATGTGTTAATGTGAATCATGCAATACAGACAAACACTTCAGTGACATTTACACTGTACACAAACCAGCATGCATTCATTTCTTCTTACTTACTGTATGTGTTCTTAGAGTTGTTTTCTTCTTACATAAGCTTTCTTTCTATTTTTCCTTCCAGGTCATAACTTTACAGTTGCTGAGGGCACAACTATTTATCTGCCATGTAAGACATCTGATAAAATGAAGCAGAGATGGGCATTCAAACGCACTCCTCAGTCCAGAAAAGAGTTCATCTCCACACTTTATAAAAACAGCACCATAAAGAAAGAGAGAGCTGATCCAACATTAAGATTCACCCACACCACAGACCACCTGATTATCTCCAGTCTCCAGCTGCAGGACTCTGGGCTTTATCTGTGCAACAACAGAGAGATGGCTTTCCTCACGGTGACCACAGGTAGCACTGAACACCACATCCACAGTTCACAACTTCACAAGTTAAGTTCTGTCAAATGAAATGGAATGACACCAGGGAAAAAGTATTGGACACATGAAGAGGCGCAAAAAGACATGAAAGTCAAGACACCAGCTGAAATCTATCAGTAATTAGAAAGCAATCCTGTCGATCCTGAAAGCAAATTAGCTTCAGTGCCAACACCAACAGTACAAGGATGATGAAGATGAAACAAGGCTGGACAGCTAAGGAAACTCTTGACTGGTTTCAGAGAAAGAAAGTGAAGCTGATAGAATGACCAGCCAATCGCTGGACTTGAATCCAATAGAAAATAAGAACTAAAGGTCAGAGGTCATAGAAGAGGCCACAGAGCCTTCGAGCTTTGAAGGAAGTTTTTGTGGAAGAATGGGCCAAACTCACACCTGTCAGCACCATCAAAGACTTTTGTACAAATTCTTAAATACATTTCAGTAGTCCAGTACTTTTTTGTGTGTCATTCCATTTGATTACCTATAACTTAATTTCTAAACCTTTTGTTTTGTTTTATTTGAATGAATTAATAACTTGGGTTGTTAGTGAAAATGTCATGTCAGCAGCTCCTTTAGAGATATATTTACTGAGAAAAATGGAAAAACGTATTTCTCCTGCTCTATTTGAAGACTTAGGTGAACTAAAATGTCTGAATACCATTGCATTATTAAAGGAATCTGATTAAACAAACGCTGCATGCAGTATCTCGTTCACTCATGAAACTCTAGATGCCGCTTGCTGGTGGTGACAAAAACATCATCATGACATGGAAAGAGCTGATGCTTACCTTTTAAATTAGATTAGATTAGAGTCAACTTTATTGTCATTGCACATGTAGGTACAAGGCAACAAAATACAGTACAGGGGAAGAAGGATACAGCATAACATTAGGGAAGCGAGGAAAAAACAACAACACCCAGACTATGCTCCTTTGGAAGAACAACAGGAGTGACAACAGGAAAAACACCTCAGCAACAAAAGCACATAATCAATACTGAAAACACACGACTTTGCAATAGGGGAGGGGAATGGGGGGGGGGGGGGTCGAGGTAATCCAGTGCAGGCAGGAGTCATCCGGTCCTGGTCACAGACCCGCTTGAGAGACTGGAGGTACAAAGCGGTGAAGGCGCACGTCCATCGTGTAGCCAGCTTCCAGGCAGGGCAGTCAGGTTCCCCCGAACCCAAGCTCCACGTTGAGAAGATGGTGTCAATTTCGTTTAGAGACCATGATTTTTCAGTTTGGAGAGCAGTGCAGAGAAAGTCTCTCAAAGTATTTGACAATAGACGAGACGAGAGAGCAAGCAGGGAAGATAAGGGGAGGAGAGGGAGAACATGTGTCCGCCTTCGCTGAGAGCCACAGAAGGCTGTCAGTGAACCCTTTGGTTCTGTGTTTGCTGTAAGTCTTGAAACCCTCTGGAATTCTGCATTCATTCATGAGGAAATGTTAATGTTTGATGGGATGACTTTTGGTGTGGCAGCTTGTTTCACATATGCTTAACAGCTTATATTGCTCATTTCTTGTGAATTCTGCTCTGGGGGTGATTTCATGTGTGTTATATGTGCCACAGCAGCATGTCTGTGGATGTTCTGGCAGAAGCAAGTCTCTGTACGTCAGCAGAAGCAGTGTAGCACATCTATTCTGTTAACACATTCACATCATCATATCCATAGCCATGCCAATCTATTCAGAGAGCTGTGGCCTTACAACTCTGCACTTTTCTGAAGTGTTTTGCAGTGCCACTAAATCAGCTGTGTTTTAATGACTTTAGTTCACACCGGTGTCCACGCAGAGGAACCAGGTGTAGATCATCACATCAACTGTGAACATGTTCCTAACATTTCACAATCAAAGAATAGCTCAATGCAGCAAATCTTCAAACCTGTGTATTATCATTCTTTAGAGATCATGTTATCTAATGTATTGACACTGCTACACATGACATGAATCCATGCATTAAACTTATTATAATTCTCAGTATACAATATATTTTATTCTCTAGACAGTGTAATGAAATAAGAGTGTGTTTCTTCTTCACAGCATCGACTGAAATTGAAAACAGCAGTCCAGATATAAACAAATATCGTAAGTTCTGTTCATTTTTCCCCTAGTATCACAAGAAAGTCTGTAAGCTCTTCAGTATTTTCTGTATAAATTCAATCCATATCGAATTTGAATTTCATTCTATAACTAGACAAAGAGAATCCAGTTAGACAAACAATACACACATCTATAGGGAAAAGAGGGACGCGTTAACATCTGTGCTGCAGAGAGTATGTGGACCTCTAGATTATCAGCATATTTAAAGAGTAAATCAACTGATAATTCTTGGTGAGAGCTGACCAAACACATTCAGTAATAAGAAGCTCATCCGACCGTAAAACACTGTGCGGGTTGTAAAAGGGTTTGACCTAGAGCTGGAGCAAGACACTTCAACAGAACAATGACTTCTGCATCCTACACGAGAATGTCCAGCGCCAAAACAGCACCGTGCTTTTGTTTTTATTTGTTAAAATGTATCAAATATTAGAATTTCTTTACAACATTATAGTACTAGACAAACATCAGATCTCAATGTAGCTCAAAGTAAAATAAATACAAAAAACCCTGCCACTATAGCACTGTACGGTCTGTAAAACATGAACGTGTGTGTTTAGTGACTGTGGCCGTCCTGCTGGCCTTGTGCATACTGGCGATGGTTTGTGTTGGACTTCTGTCTGTGACGATCGGCTGGAAAAGCAGAAGAAGGAGAAGAAACTTCAGAAAAGAAACAGGTGCATTGGACATGGAATCCATCTTTTGACCAAAAGACATACTCATACACACACAAGTAAAATACAAATAAATAAATCAATACATAATTGGATAATTGATTGATTTATTTAATTCTTTTCAGAGCTGACAAATATTGCATCTGGTCAACAATTACAAAGCATGTCAAATGAAGGTAGGGGTGGAATGTTATTCTTTGCATTAATATCATGAGATCATTATGCAGACATGGTTTGATCCAAGGTGATTTTTAAACAGTGATCTTGTGTTGTTTATCAGGCCCCTGGATGCTGGACCCTCAGGAGGATGCAGTGAGTTTCTTTCTCCACCAATCAACAGCCAAATATACTTGTCAATTTAAATACGATGTAAATATGGCTAGAGTTATCTATATTAGCTGTGCTAATGTGTGTGTGTGTGTGTGTGTCCAGGGGGAAATCCAGTACGCGTCTCTGGGTGTGCAGCACTGGAGACAGACAGACAGACAGCTGAGCAGCAGACAGCATGTCATTTACTCCACACTGACCCCGTCATGAAAACAACACACTCATTTACACTGGATACCTGTTCAATATGAGATATGTTCATATAAACCGAATACATTCAAAAACACCTTATATAGAAACTGAGTCTTAGCTTTATTGTCATCCTACAAAAGCTTATATATAATCAAACAAATGAAAAACAAACCATAGAATATAGTTATATAACACATGTAATATGACTACTTTAGCTGTGAAACTTGAAATTATTAGGAAAGGGGATCTGCAAAGATTCATAAAACATAGGCACATTTAGGTACATTGGGGCGCATTCCCTTCAAAAACAAAGCTAAACCACAGCAGCTCAGATGTCAGGAGTAAATGAGACTGCTATGTTCATTATAAGATCCACCAACAGAACACCTTGATTATTAGGAGTCATTCTTTCATATTGTCTTCCCCTGCACACAATGTACAGACACTTTTATGACCCCTTTAAACCAACTACATGTAGCCTTGGTGAACAAAATAGACTTCTTTCAGAAATATTACAAATAGTTCCAACCCCAAACTTTTGAATGGTATTGTATAAATGATTTTATATGGATTTCTCCCACAGGCTTGGCATAGGTTCAGAGTATAGATGTTGGTATAGTAGACTTGTTAAACTCTCTCTGTTAATATGAATCTGGTTAAATGTGGTGAAATCAGGACGTGTGGTTGTTTATAGCTGCGTATATCACATTGACTGGAGCAGGAGCCGCGGCTCTGGACCGTCTGAGGAACCGGAGACTGGAATACTGTACTTGTGCTGCCTGGAAAACAACAGCATCTTCCTGCGTTAGTGAATCAGTATTAATGTCAATCTCAGAGCACAAAACAACACAAACGACTGACTACACAGACAAACAGGAGAACCAAGGTTCCTTTCGTAGGTATGCCACTTCTTCGTGGTATTCTTATCCTTGTTTTTACGTCGATCGTGCCTCATATTCTGAGTTTGTAGTTCTCTAATGCCAAGGTCTCCATTTTTTTGTGCTTATAGAATTTTAGTTATGCCATTCTTATGCTACTTTTTTGCATATATGCCATTTTTTTAAGAATCCAAGTCCATCCCACCTTGACATTTGAGTTTTCTGTCACGCAGCTGATGCAACAGACCCTGGAAGAACCTAAAAGAAAAACACAAGCCAAATGATGCACAGCGCTGTGTGGTGTATCCTGCATTTCAGTCCAGTTTGATTTGGGGCTTCATGCTGTTTTAAAGGGGTCATGAACTGAGAAATTCAAATTTCTTTGATATTTAGGCAAATAAGAGGTTGCTATACTATAAAACATTTTGTTAATCTAAAAATAGCTTATATTGAAGGGGTCTGCCAAAACCACAGCTTATGGAATCTTCTACTCCATGATGTAATAGTTTGGATAAGCACCGCCTCCTCCTCAGAAGCACTGCCTGTTTAGCCCCGCCCACCAGTTCATGCATGTAGAGTAAATAATGCTAATAATAAACAAGCTGTGGAAAAACAGTGTTTGCATCTTCTTTCTGATCCCAATATTAGAATTAACTTTATTTTTAATGAAGATCTAGAACATGTCTAGGTTCTTTGTTCACTTCATTTTAGTTCAGATTCATTAACAAACAAGGCACAATTCGATGCAGGATTTTTAGAAAGACTGAATCTGACAGATGATGCTGTACGATTATATTGGATCTGACAGTAATGTGGCAACAAGTGTGAGTAACTTTTTTAAGTATGTGATCACAATTGCTTGGTCTGTTATTACAAATAATTTGATATGAGTATTTATGCATTTTTGACCTAAATCACAGCAGCATCCATCTGTGAGCAATGTAGGCTGTCAATCATACACTATTAGCCAATCACAGCAGGGGGCGTTTACTTCAGAGTCTACAATCCTCCATGACTATTCAAACAGAGCGTTCTGATGAGGGTTAAAACAGGACAGAAAATAGACTACTACTTCTTAATTATGATGGGTTTTTTATGTAAAAATCTTTATAGCATTATAAGTTGACATCAGAGAACAGTATACAAAAAAAAACAAAAACCACAGGCAGCTTGTGACCCCTTTAAGAGCTGCGGTTCTCTGTTTCTCACCTTGTCTGTAACAAAGCACAGTCACGCAGAGAATACTGCAAACCCCACAAACAACACAAGCACAGACCAACAGCATCCTGCAGCCCACACTTTCTGATGAACGCCGCAGTTCAGCGTCTGAAACACAAAACCAGTGGAAAGAGCAGCAGTTTCACTGGAACAGATGAGAGGTTACAGCCATACCTAATCCTTCTCTAGAAACAGCTCTTCTGTGGTTTCTCGGTTTTAGAAAGACAGTGAAGAAAGGTTTATTACATTACTAATCTAACAACTTGTCAACAAACAAAGCATTCACAATTTAGCAGTATATTCTGACCGCTTCTGCACCTTTATGAATTGGTATTGTACTTTTTATTTTTTATAAATATGGCAACTTTTTTATGAAGTAAAATGGCTAAGTATAATTAGTATAATTAGTTAAGTATAATTAGTAAATGTATTTTCCATTTAGCTGGAAGTCTAAATATGATGGCACTATTCTAACAGATAGCTTTGATGTTATGCACTATATCTGAACCATGCTGATGAAGGAAGAGGTCTGTTCTGGAGAAGTGATCCACTAAAACACAGAGCATCTTTACAGCTCTGACATCACAGCTCTCTCTGCTTCTGCCATTTTGAATTATAACATAATTAATATAATAAAAAATCATGATGTTTTGGCCGATCAGAAGAGCTCTAACCTGCAAATGTGAGTCTAACAGCAGTGCCAAAGTGCATCGTCTTTGCCCTGACACCAAGAGCGCAGTAGTACAGCCCCAGATCTGACTCTCGGACCCCAGAGATCACCAGGCTGACCGAGTCCATCCTCCTGTCTGCTTCCAGCCCAAAGTGACTGCCATTCTCATTATAGTAAGTAACTAAATCTTTTTTGTTAAGGTTTCCTCTTGCTGCAGATATGAGTAAAGTAATGTGCTCAGAGCTCAGTCGATACCATGCCATCTCAGAGCTGGAGTTCAGGAAGCAGGGCAGAGTGACATTCTGCTCCAGCAGGACGCTCATGTTCACTGTGTCTGCGTGGCACTGTGTGCTGATGCCTACAAAGACAACATGAGGACGTTCTCTAATCAGTTGTTATAACAAGGAAACCACACTATATACATATATTTACATTTACACACCATATAAATATTATTCATCATTTAGCAGATGCTTTTATCCAAAGCAACTTATAAATGAGGACAATAGAAGCAGTCAAAATCAACAAAAGAGTGCAAGTGTTAAAACAAGTCTCAGTTAGCCTAACACATCACACATAACAATTTTCTTTTGTTAATTGTATAATAAATAAAAAGAAAACAGAAAAATAACAGAGAGAGCTAGTGTTAGACGCCCTTTTTAAAAGAAAACAAGCAGTTAAAAAAGATAATTATATATATATATATATTTTTTTTTTTTTATGCATATAATAAATATAAATAAAACAAATAGAATAGAAAAAGAATGGTCAAACATTTTTTTTTAAGAAAACAAATAGAATGCAAGTCTTATAGTGTGTTTTTTATATATAAAAAAGAACAATTAGATAAAATAGATTTAGAATAGAGATAATTAAAGGGTAAAATAAAGATGGAAGAGATTTGTTTTTAGCCGTTTATATATTAATAGAGATCAATGTATGGCTGTATACTCACTGACTAAAAGGATAACTTTGAAAAAGCTCATGTTCCAGTCTCTTTGTCAGGTGCAGTTCATCTGATCTGAGATGTGGGAGCAGGGGTCTTACTTATAAATGCTTCAGTTTGCTAACCCTCGACAGGTCAGGCTTTCACTTATAAACCACAGTTTTGCACATTTCCACAGTTGTCATGCTAGTGTTTACTGAAAAGGGAAGAATCTGTTTGCTGCTGCATACCACCACCCTTAAGTTTCATTTTTGAGGAAAAGGTCAAATCTAGAGCAGCTTGGTGTTCACACTTTCTTCCGTCAGTATGAGCACATGTGTACCTCGCAGTCCATTACCACACACAAAAATGCAAATGTACAACAGACATCCCATGCTTTCTCACAATGTTTTTGTAATTTCTGCACACTAGACATTTTGATTTTGATTTTATCCAAAGTAACTGATAATGCATGCAACATATGCAATACATGTGCATGTATGTTCCCTAAAAAATATTTACTTATGACTCTCATCTTTGATTCTACTCATCTCTGATTCTACACTACACTACAGAACACTGCACCACACAACACTGCACTACAGAAGACCACACTACTTCACTACTTCACTACTGCACTACAGAAGTACTGCTATACTTCAGATATCTTGCATTTAAAGACTGATATTATTCAAAGATCATACGATCCTCATCGATAGTCACATTAAAACACATTTCAGGCTCAATATTAACATATTGTGCACAAGTAGTGGTCCAAATAAAGTATATCAGTCTCAAGCAATATGTCAGTAAATATGTTAATATGTTAACAGATTAACCATATTTTGTATGAAATCAGTGTATTTTAAATATAATCTATTACTTTGTTTTTCTAGGGTACACTCCACCAGTATGCAGATTGGGAAACATCATCACACATGACTGAAGGAGCCTAGTGGAGATGTGGGAAGAGAGCTTTACAGCAGCTGTACCAATGCTAAAAAACAAAGAAATGTCCTGAGGAATTCTTTCACGTTTGCTGTTAAACGTGCAGTTGGTGGTGGAGCTCTGATCGATTCGGCTAGCACTGTACACACCACTTCAGCTCACTTTTTCTAACGCAACCTAATCTTTTTATTTACATTGCAATGATACCTTCTATATATTATGTATAGAATGTTTATATAATATTAGCGCCATAAAGAGTCTGAAAACATTTACATATATGCCCTGTGTCCCGGCAAATGATGAATTCAAAAATTGGCAGCAGTTTTCTGTGAGGGGTAGGTTTGGTGTAGGGAGATAGAAAATACAGTTTGTACAGAATAAAAACAGTAGGTTTGTGCAACAGTGTGTTTGTGTGTCTGAACATTTCATCAGAGGGATCAGAGAATCTCCGTCAAAGAGAAAGCCCACACTGGCTGCTTAAGAAAGAATCACGCTAACCTTTATTGTGCAAACAGTAAAACCAAACGCTTTAATCATTTAACATAACTGATATTTCTAGAAAAGCAGTCTACTGCTGAGACACGAGCATTTATCGGAGCGCTCCAGCAAACACAGACAGTACATCTTGGGAATGAGTCTGATCCTGTCTGTAACCTTACACTGAAGCGTCTGGTCCCTGGGAAGGTCCCTGTGCCTAAAATGATTACGTGATCCATTCATGTTGGTCTGGAGTGCTGATCCCTCTCTCCCTCATTCGTTCAGTTTTTTAGTTTCTGTGGTCAATGCTATCATTCGTCTCAACACACTCCTGGTCTCTAGAGGTCAGGTGACCCAGCACTGGTTTTACAGCTTCTTCTCTCAGACACGGCTCCGTGAGTCCCTCACTCGTACTCGGCGATCAGCACCATCATTCCCACCCCGAGCAGCAGGGCCAGGACCTCCAGCAGAGACTGCCAGACACTGGAGCGGCCCACCAGCAGCTCTGGGAGCACGGTGACGGTGGCGATGTAGACGAAGCCTCCGGCGGTGAAGGGCAGGATCCAGGCGGTGGCCGCGGCACCCACCCCTTCAGCCAGCAGAGAGCAGGCGGTCCCAGCCAGCGCCCCGACGGCCGTCAGCAGCTGGAGACACATGGCCTGAGCAAAACATCACCACTGGAGTCATGACCATTTCAGTCATTCAATAACAGAAGCAGGCTACTGTTTTAAAGAGTTACAAATTCATAATTGTTAAAGGAGTCATATGATGCAGTTTAAATGTTTCCTTTCTCTTTGGAGTGTTACAAGCTCTTGATGCATAAAGAAGATCTGTAAAGTTGCAAAGACTAAAGTCTCAAATCCAAAGAGATATTCTTTATCAAAGTTAAGCGTCAACCACTCGCTCCTAACACAGCTCATTCTAACACGCCCCACATGACACACATTTTGTAATCATTATGTAAAATTAGCTGTAGGAACACCCCCCGGATCTCAGATTTTAAAACAGTGGGTGCATTTTGTAATACTTGAGACAAGCGCATTTGCAAATGACGTCGGTAGGCTATTATCCATTATGGTGTATTACTGCATCGATGCAGAATCGTCCACATCCGCATGCAACGATGACTTCCAACACTAGAATACAGCACACTTCAGGGTGAAG
This sequence comes from Carassius gibelio, assembly GCF_023724105.1. Taxonomy (NCBI): domain Eukaryota; kingdom Metazoa; phylum Chordata; class Actinopteri; order Cypriniformes; family Cyprinidae; genus Carassius; species Carassius gibelio. The sequence continues at coordinate 7,807,337 of NC_068414.1, read as the reverse complement.
AGCAAACACAAAACTGTTTGTGTGAGCAGTTAATCTTTTCACAGATCAGCTGTGTACCTTCCTCTTGGTGCAGCCCGACTGGACTAGAATGGCAAAGTCTCCGATCTCGTGTGGCACTTCATGAAGGAGGATGGTGATGGTGGTGACGGCACCCACCGCAGGGCTGACCAGGAACGACGCTCCGATCGCAAGCCCATCCGTGAAATTGTGGGTGAAATCAGCAGCCAGGTTCAGATAAGCAGACACTTTAATATCTGCAGACACACACAGTTTCCCTGTCAGGGACACAACGGCTGACACACGACAGCTCAGACACCGGAGCGTTTCATACCGGATGTCACCTCGCCGGGTTTCTTCACAGCTTTCTTATCAGAGTCAGCGAGTTTCTCTTTCTCTCGGTTCTTGTCATCATCCTCGTCATCGCTGTCTTTTGCTTTTGGAGCAGCTGAAAATATGGCAAGAAAGGGTTTTTATTGTATCTGGAAACCAGTCAACAACATCCGCATCACTGCTCACAAAACCAGAGAAGAAGAAGAGAGAAACTCTGTTTCAGTATTCTATAGCAGCAGCAGGAGTGATGGGAATGTGACGTTACTTTCTGCTACAGCTGCTGAGTCTGGAAGGGATTGGGATTTTGGTCATAATCAAAGAGCCCTGATGTAATGGGATCAGTTTAAGACTCTTACCATGAGAGTGAGAGTGAGAGTGACCTCCCTTCAAAAGACGGACAAATTTCTCGACCACCAGAAACGCCACGATGCCAGCCAGCACCCACAGCCCCACCGACATCATGTGACCATGACCATGACCTGCGACAGAAACCAAGCTCTGCTTCAGAAAAACAAAACAACAGTTTCCAACAAAATCACATTCTTGTATTCCGTTTGGCCGAAATATATATTCAGCGATTGAACAATAGCCTACCGTGAGAGTGACCATGTGACTCCTCACTGCTGTGAGAGTGACCATGTGACTCGCCGCTCCCGTGCGATTGGCCGAGAGGAGAATGAGGCGCTGTGTTGAGATGAAATCGAGGGGTTAGCATGATGGCAGATTTCAGAACTACATCTGCCTAAAGTCTTCTGACAGGAGAACAGCTCTTCATATTGATTAAACCTACACTATCAAAACTAGACTGGATTTATACAGCTCATAAAAACAATGCACAACTCTTCTCTGCAACTTTGCTGCAACCTAGACTTAAACTGCTGGTCTCGCCTGGACAGAGGGGAATGGCCCACTATTAAATACAGTAAAGCTGCTTTGACACAATCTGCATTGTAAAAACACTTCAGTACAGACGTGATAGCAAGAGAAAGAACAGACCCAAAGACACGACTACGGTCGGACAGTGTACTCTGTGATCTCCTCGGGTCATGTGACAGGATGTGATGGTAACGAGACTCACTCACCCAGCGCATGAGGGATGAGATGAAGGAAGGCGTCTCCGAGCAAACCTCCGGACGCGAAGCTCAGGAGCACTTTGAGCAGGTTCTGATGCTGGTCTGTGTTTGACTGCACTGGGATGAGGAAGAGGATGAGGAAGGGAGCAGCGCTGATCAGCAGAGTCGCTCCAATCGCCTGCAACCACCAGAGAGAGAGAGACTCAGAGAGGACCTCCACAGACCCCTGGAGGCCAGAGGAGGCACTGCAGAGCATCTGAGGACTGACACATAAAAACAATATTTCAGCATTTTCTAAATGTTCTGAATATAATTTTTCTGCTTTAAATACATACATGTAAACATAACCTAACTTAATTCCTCATGTAAAAGCCTTTATTTACCTTAACTGCGGAAGGTAACAGGCTTTTATTTGAAGCAGGCTTTTATTAGAGGCAGACCTTTATTTCTAATTGCATTACTTACTTATTTGATAAGTAATTGTTTTAAATAACCCGTTTTAAATTAAAAGTGATAGCATTCCAGTAGACAGAGATCATAACATTAGCACAGAATCAGTTCAGAATCAATCACCAAAAGAATCAGTTTGGTTCAGACTCTCTGTGTGTCGGTCTGCTTCACACAGAATCACACATGCGCAGTATCATCAGCTCTTCGGTTCTCGAATCAGATGCGTCCGACAGAAACGCTTCTCGGTTTAGTGTACTGGTGATCCGAAAACGAGAAACGCTCCGGCAGTGGGCATGTACGTTCGTTATCTGGCTCTGCTGTTATTAAGCCTCTCATCAAAAAACCACAACTTGACCCAAAAGAACTAGTTAATTATAGACCAATCTTGAATCTCCCTTTTCTGTCCAAGATACTAGAAAAGGTGGTATCCTCACAATTATATTCCATTTAGAGAATAATGGTATATGTGAGGATTTCCAGTCAGGATTTAGACCGTATCATAGTACTGAAACTGCTCTCCTTAGAGTTACAAATGATCTGCTCTTATCATCTGATTGTGGGTGTATCTCTCTATTAGTTTTATTGGATCTTAGTGCTGCGTTTGACACAATTGACCACAACATTCTTTTGCATAGACTTGAACACTTTGTTGGCATCAGTGGAAGTGCATTAGCATGGTTTAAATCGTACTTATATGACCGCCATCGGTTCGTAGCAGTGAATGAAGATGTGTCATATCGATCACAAGTGCAGTATGGAGTACCTCAAGGCTCAGTACTAAGGCCGCTACTCTTCACGCTTTATATGTTACCCTTGGGAGATATCATCAGGAAACATGGTGTTAGCTTTCACTGTTATGCTGATGATACTCAGCTCTATATTTCTTTGCGGCCAGGTGAAACACACCAATTTGAAAAACTAATGGAATGCATAGTCGATATAAAAAACTGGATGACGAGTAATTTCTTACTGCTAAATTCAGAAAAAACAGAGGTGTTAATTATAGGGCCTAAAAACTCTACTTGTAATAACCTAGAACACTGTCTAAGACTTGATGGTTGCTCTGTCAATTCTTCGTCATCAGTTAGGAACCTAGGTGTGCTATTTGATCGCAATCTTTCCTTAGAAAGCCACGTTTCTAGCATTTGTAAAACTGCATTTTTCCATCTCAAAAATATATCTAAATTACGGCCTATGCTCTCAGTGTCAAATGCAGAAATGTTAATCCATGCATTTATGACTTCAAGGTTAGACTATTGTAATTCTTTATTGGGTGGTTGTTCTGCACGCTTGGTAAACAAACTACAGCTAGTCCAAAATGCAGCAGCAAGAGTTCTTACTAGAACCAGGAAGTATGACCATATTAGCCCGGTCCTGTCCACACTGCACTGGCTCCCTATCAAACATCGTATAGATTTTAAAATATTGTTTATTACTTATAAAGCCCTGAATGGTTTAGCACCTCAGTATTTGAATGAGCTCCTTTTACATTATAATCCTCTATGTCACATAACACCCTATGTACTTGCTACATCATTAGAAGAATGGCATCTACGCTAATATTTGTCTGTTTCTCTCTTGTTCCGAGGTCACCGTAGCCACCAGATCCAATCTGTGTCCAGATCAGAGGGTCACTGCAGTCACCCGGATCCAGTACGTATCCAGACCAGATGGTGGATCAGCACCTAGAAAGGACCTCTACTGCCCTGAAAGACAGCGGAGACCAGGACAACTAGAGCCCCAGATACAGATCCCCTGTAAAGACCTTGTCTCAGAGGACCACCAGGACAAGACCACAGGAAACAGATGATTCTTCTGCACAATCTGACTTTGCTGCAGTCTGGAATTGAACTACTGGTTTCGTCTGGTCAGAGGAGAACTGGCCCCCCATCTGAGCCTGGTTTCTCCCAAGGTTTTTTTCTCCATTCTGTCACCGATGGCATTTCGGTTCCTTGCCGCTGTCGCCTCTGGCTTGCTTAGTTGGGGTCACTTCATCTACAGCGATATCGTTGACTTGATTGCAAATAAAAACAGACACTATTTAGACTGAACAGAGATGACATCACTGAATTCAATGATGAACAGCCTTTAACTGTCATTTTGCATTAGTGACACTGTTTTCCTAATGAATGTTGTTCAGTTGCTTTGACGCAATGTATTTTGTTTAAAGCGCTATATAAATAAAGGTGACTTGACTTGGCTTTTACCAACTCAAGAAAGGGCATGAAGCAACCGCGCAAAGCCCTCACCATATAGGATTTAAAAAGAACGCAGAATACTAGCGTGCGAACTTACCACAGTGTGGATTTCAGAAAGTGTGCAAAGACTTCACGTGCACACTTACCATAGCATGGATTTTCAAATACTGTTCTAAGGAGGGGCTCTTGTGGCACTCTGATAGCTCATAGATGGAATGGTGCATCTTAAAACAGTATGATTGAGAGTCATCAGCTCGATCTATGGAAACAATACTGGAGCACTCTGGGGAAAAAACAGAGAACTCAGTCTAATATTAGAGGAGAACTCCAAATACAGAGTAGCACACTCATAGGTGACAGGGGAGCACTGCTAAACTACCACAAGAATTACCCAAATAGCCCCTCATGTTGAGGGAAGTGATGCTTGAAGTGTATAAACAAATATACACTGGCTGAATGAAAACCAAGGAACCAAGGTCTAATCATCTCAAGAACGGGAACGATGCGGAGTGCGTAACCCTTATCGTACAGGATTTCAGAAAGTGTGCATAGTCTTGCGTGCACACTTATGTGGATTTTAGAAGTACACAGAGCATCGCAGAAGCTCAAATTTTACAAACCTGCGGAATTCGTGACACTAGCCTTCTGTGCCCGTCTTTGATCCTCAGATTGAGACAGGCCAGGACCCCTATGTTGTTCGGGCTCAGACATGGACCTTTGTGGAACGAAGTATCTGAAAGCAGCAGAGCATGCCTTCGTCTCCCTGAACCTCTCGATCACCGTCTCAACGGAATTACCGAAAAGTACAGAAGGCGAAACCTGAGCATAGAGAAGCCTTTTCTTTCTTCCCGATGTCTGCCAGGTTCATCCACAGATGTCTCTCCGCTACCACCATAGTCCTGCCCATGGTGGAGGTGGCCTGCTTGGTAGCCTGGAGAGAGATCTGTGGATCTCTCAGGAGAAAGGCCCTCGCCTCTGTCCATGGTCTCTTAGCAGATCAGTCTGATATGCTTGAAGCACCAGCATTGTGCTGTAATAAAGCCACAGCCTGACCTGCTACTGCGTATGCCTTGCCATTTAAGTGAGATGATTTTCTGAAGGGGCTTAGATGGCAAGGAGGGAGATTAAGAGAGGATGCCTCCTTCACAGAAAGAAAGGTCTTTCTACAGGGGGCATCCTCTCATAGCGGCTTTCGCGCATCGCCTTGATGTCAGCACATTTTACTCTTATGCCAAAACCAATCGATGCTAGTAGACATGGCCTCTTTTCTTTTCGATCTCTGTATGGAGATCAGGCAGAAATGGAAGGCTCACCTGAGCTGGAGGGTTATGGTCAGAAAGATAACGCTCATCAAGGCGGCCTCATGGCAGCACCTTGTTAGCGCACTTTCATGGCAAGTCCAACTTTCCCATGGCGTGACTCATAACCTCCAACAGCTCTACATACGCAGGGCAGGAGGACTGAGAAGGCTCAGCCTCAGCTTCTTCACCATCCTCAAACATATCCTGCTTTTCATGGGTAAAAACCCAGCAGAGCACTGACCTCAGTATCAGAAAGTGTTAAAGATATAACATCATCCTCACAAGGTGCTCTCACTCGCTCTCGTCCGCTGCCATTATGAGCACGAAATGGAAAGTCCCGCTTGTTAACTATTCAGTCAAATCCACCTGTGATCCCTACGAGCTCATCCTTCTCCGTGCCTCAGCAGCGGCGGGTCCTGCACCGCGGGAAGCAGATGGCTGCCTTTTTTTCCTCAGAAAGAGAGACGAACGAGAGCGGAGCTTTTTCATTGAAGAAACGCTCACAATGCATGCAGATTGCCTCCTTAAAGACATGGCGTGCGTGCTTTAAACACAAACAAATGATGCAAAGATCGCGTGTGTCATCGGGTGTCAAATAATGCTGACACGGATGCACACATTGTCTAAACGCTTGCTAGTCGCCGCCATGATAGACAGAGAAAGATCGCTCTTACCAGTTCTTTCAGATGCACGCTTCAAACAGAAGTCAGTGAAGACGAAGAAGAGAATGACGTGTTCGGATTTATAAGTACTCTATGACTGTATTAAGTATTAACATCTTATAGAATTCACTGAATCTGTTACTGATATACTGTGACCATCTCATCCATCAGTGTGTTTTACCTGCATCCAGAGCTCCAGCATGTTCTGCTTCCCTTCTTCCACATCGCTTTTCATTCGCCCTGCTCCGTGATCGTGTGTGTGTGCGTGATCGTGGTCGTGTGTGTGTGCGTGATCGTGGTCGTGTGTGTGTGCGTGTCCGTGGTCGTGTGTGTGTGCGTGTCCGTGGTCGTGTGTGTGTCTGTGATCATGTCCGTGATGCTCCTCTTCAGCGTGGGGCAGGTTGGCTCCTGCGCTCCACTTGCTGGCCCCGTGATGCATCTTGACCCCTCCGTGTGAGTGTCCGTGGCAGCCGCCGTCTCCGTGTGAGTGTCCGTGATGATGGTGTGAGTGAGCGAGCGTCTGCTGACACACTGCCATCACAACAGCGATCAAAAACAGCGCTCTGATGAAGCTTCCCATTCCTCCTGCACACACACACAATAAACATCATCAGTGCCATAATGCACACGAGTGTCCACTAGGGGTGTCCATGGTTAACCGGTTAACCGATTAACCGTTAAAAATTGTGTAACCGAGTGAAACATTTTGCTCGGTTAAGTGACGTCAATGGCGTGCATTGAATTTAGTTGTAATACATTTTTGCACCACCAGAGACCGCCAGAGCGCTCCCAGACATTTGTAATGTCCACAAGAAGAAGTCATTTTTCTAATATGAAGCGGGCTAATACGAGTGACGGGGCAAAATGCAAGTATTGCAATACAGTGCTTAGATATACTTCAAGTACAACCTCGTTGTTGTAATCTCAACAGCCAACACCCGGGCATCATTAGGCCGGTCAGGACACACTGGATGCGTGGCGAAAGCATCTCAGCTGCGTGGCGTGTCTGTTTTTAATTCGGTTCCCATGTTAACAGGTTAGAGCTTGCCGACTGCCTGCGTGAGACGCGCGGCTGAGGCGCGGCTCGACGCGTGCATGCTAGAGCTGAAGATCTTTGCCCGAACCCGATGGGACCCGTCGGGACCCGACGGGTTCGGTCGGTTTCGGGCTTAATTTCTATCATCTTACGCGGGCTCGGGCCGGGCTCGGGCTTGCGCTCCGGTTTGTGAGGTAAACGAGCGGTCATGTGATGTGTTTCGATTAGCGCGAGAAAGATGCTAAAATGAATGCTGAGCAGGTGTAACGGAGGCTTGCCTCTGGTGATTACGTTTTGGTTGCACCAGCAACTAAAGCAAACTCTGAGCGAGGTGTGGAAAAGTTTTGACCATGCTTATAATGAGAATAATGAGTGAATAATGACGCACCATCAGTGAGCGCAGGAACGCGCTGAAGACATCTACACTGGATTCAATCATTTCCCTCCACAAAAACATTTAGACCTAGCCTAATCTCTGTGAGTAAAGGTTTTTCAAATGATAACTAAATATTCATTGAGTCTTAAATGCATAATGTTGACAGAGTATTTACGCTAATGTTGGCATTATTCTTTTATTAAATAAAGCAAATCCGGCGGAGCCTTTATCTTAATTTCGTTATTGCCAAATACCCATCTTAATTTAAAATTTATCTTAATTAAAAAATTTTTAAATGACTCGTTTTTATTGGTGCGTTGGTCTATTTATAGGTTAAATGAGCCTATGTCTAGAATGCTGAGATGTTACGATGTGACACAGGACTTATTTTATTTCTTTATTCCAACTTCCAAGTGGTCTAGTCTACGTTAGTTATGAGTAAATTATGTTAAAACATGAATAAATTACTCATTGTTGACCAAAGGCAAAAGAGCTGTGTGCGTGCGCACATTTGAATGATGTCTGGCTGTAAACGGGTTCGGGCTTTAAAAAAAGCTGTCAATCAAAATGTACTTGTCGGGCTCGGGCCGAAACCTGTCGGGCTCGGGTCATGTCGGGCCTAACTTTATGGCCCGATTACAGCTCTAGTGCATGCTAGAAATAGAACCGACGCCTTGTTGGAAGCGTTTCCAGGCAAAGTATAATAGGAAAATATGTTTATATGTCATTTTGTACACAAATACATATTAATTCATGACATTTTGTTATTTGAAAGTCTATAGGTTGACATAAATTCAGATATAAATGTAATTTAAATAAATAAATAAATAATTATCGATTTTCAAATATTGTACGTGTCAAACATAGTCATAGCCTTAGCGAGGCGGCCGCGGAGTCTGCTTGTTACCTTTTGCCTTATACATTTTAGGCTTATTCTCAAATTCAGATTGTGTTAATGGGCGGCATTATTAGGCAGTTTTAATAGGACAATTTGACCGGAGAGATTAAATTTTGTCGGACATTCCTTTTTTTTTCGGCCAATGTCCGGAAATTACTATGGTTATGGTTACTATGGCACACTATGGTTAACCGAGTATTAACCGCTAAGGGCCTCGGTTAACGGTTAATGAAAAACTTGAGAACGTGCAGCCCTAGTGTCCACGCTTGACATGCACTTGATCTTTATAGGGGTCATGAATTTAAATATAACAGGTCATTGTACTATAAAAACACAGTGCTCACACACTGTCAGTGTTAACAGTACAGCTGCACCATTCTGGATAAACTGAGAAACACAAGGTTGTTTTTGTCTCAAACAGAGATCACGATTCTCCCATGATTCTGAACAATATAAAATATTATTGCTGAAGTCTATTTAAAAGTGTTGAATTAATTAGAATGAATTATGAAACATTTCAGAATCAGAATCAGTTTTATTGCCAGGTATGTTCACACATACGAGGAATTTGTTTTCGTGACAGTAGCTCCGCAGTACAACATAATGACAGTGACAGAACAAAAAACACAATAAGGAATAAAAAATACAAAAAAATACAAATAGGTTTTAATATACACTGCAAGTTCAAAGTTTAACTATCTTCTGCTCACCAAGCCTGCATTTATTTGATCCAAAATACAGCAAAAGTAGAAACATTGTGAAATATATTTACAATGTAAATCATCTGTTTTCTGAGTGAATCTGTGTTAAAGTGTAATGTGTTTCTGCTGTATTTTCAGCATCATTCCTCCAGTCTTCGGTGTCACATGATCTTCAGAAAACACTCAACACTCTCAAATGTGTGATCACTGAGAAATTAAATGTGTTTTTATTACAATATGTCGAACTACAGTTTGACTACAAACAGCTTAAACTACGGTGAGTGTAGCAAAATGTTTTTAACTGTAATAAAAAAAAAAATTATTTGTTGCAAAACCATCTGTAATTTTCATTAGGTTTTGTTGTAAACAATTGTATACTGTTATTTTATAATGAAACCCGTATGTATTTATAATATGTATAGAAGTATTGAGTATGTCATGTACTGTAAATGATCTGCGGATTTGAGCATTACTTGTAACAGGAGTATATACACCAAATATTTTCACCATACTTTCTTTCTCAGCAGGAATTATTATTTTTTTTTTTTTTCATTTTCGAGTTTTTCATCAGGTGTCTTTTTTAAATATGTGATGTCATCACGTCGCCGTCTTGCCGCCAGCCAATCGCTGCACAGCTGATCGTGGTTTCGAGTATCGATGCATAGACCTTTTAAACCAAATCATGAACGCGCAACTATCTATGATAACTATACCCAGCCATACTAAGCATCTTTAATGTGACATTTCAGAACAGGCCCCAGGTCTGTGATTACTGGACACGGGTTATTAAGAGCAGATCCCTCCCAAATAACGTCAAGTATCCTGGAGCAGAGCTCAACCTGAAACTTCCTGACAGTTTCACCTCAACTTCTGTTCAAACTCTGAAACCCCACCAAACCTGGAAAATCAAACCACAGAAGCTTACTCAACCAGCTCCAACTATCTTAAATCAGGTCTAAACCACAAGTTTCACAGAAGCCAGACGAAGCAGATAGAGATGTTAGCTCCATCAGACACCGAGTCTGTGTTTCTGAACAGAATCAACACTTCTCTGCTAATATTATAAGATTAAACACGCGCTCTTCGGGTAAATACCTGCTGCTGCTGTCACAGCACGACTCCTGTAACGACTCGATCCGCTTATTTGGCGCAGTCGGTAAGATACAGACCAGCAGATGCTGCTCACTCTCGAACAGACGTGGCATTCAGTCAACGCACTGAAATCCCGCGAGACTTAAGAGCTGTGCATTCAAAAATAGCGCGATATTACAGTCACATCAAGCAGGATGCGAATGCTGTACGTTAAATACTAGTGTTCAACCTATCATAAACCTATTTTAAAAGCTGTTTATCATTAGTATTATTTATAGGTATCCTTCATTCGTTGTGCTTTGGGATAGCGATTAATCAGAAAATGCAGTATGATTTGAAGGAAACTGCATTTATACCCACTTGGACTGGTTGGTGAATTGCGTTATTATTGCTCCAGGGGGCGCGCTTCAAGCGTTCACACCGCAGCTCGAGACATTTCGACTTTATATCTTACAATTACAACATCATTCAAAATTGGTACTTTGTCATTTTTTTTCTATCTGTGACCCTGAAGCACAGAACCAGTCATAAGGTTCAATTAAGAGAGAGAGAGAGAGAGAGAGAGAGAGAGAGATTTGTACATCATCTGAAAGCTGAATAAATAAACTTTTCCAGTCATGTATGGTTTGTTAGGAGGACAATATTTGGCTAAATATTAGAAAATCTGGAATCTAAATACTGAGAAAATCACCTTTAGAATTGCCCAAATGAAGTTCTTAGTAAGTTTTGATATATTTATGGTAGGAAGTTTACAAATTATTGCATTGGACATAATAATTACATTGGACATCTAAATGTAATAAACAATGTAACTAAAATGTAATAAGTAAGGCAACGGTTTCTAAATAAATGTTTTCAGTTGTTAATAATTGTCTAACTTTTAAAGTTAACAGGGTTAACAGTAATCCACACTGATTTCAAAATCCTTCATCATTTGAATTAAGATTATATTACTCTTTATTGTGAAAGTCCACAAACTCTCAGAGTAGATCATAGTAGAATATACTTGTTAAGTTTCTCATAGTCAGTGTGTTGTATGTGTGGACCCATCACAATAAAGTGATCTCAAGCAGACCGTCTGCTAATACTCTAGTGACTGCTAGCCAACATGAACACTTCAGCGTAATAAAAGATGTAAAGTTGATTCGTTAAAAACTGTAAATTGTGCACATTTTCAGTGGTCAAAATGTGGGTCACTTTACTTACTAATGACACTTCTTTTATTTGGTTTAAATGGATCATATGATGCAATTTGATGTTTCATCTTTAGGGTGTTACAAGCTGTCCGTGGATATGAAAGATATCTTATAGTTA
>NC_068414.1:7553406-7790906 GCF_023724105.1 Carassius gibelio | reverse complement strand
ACAGGAAACATGGTGTTAGCTTTCACTGTTATGCTGATGATACTCAGCTCTATATTTCTTCGCGGCCCGGTGAAACACACCAATTTGAAAAACTAATGGAATGAATAGTCGATATAAAAAACTGGATGACGAGTAATTTCTTACAGTTAAATTCTGAAAAAACAAAAATATATCTAAATGTCAGCCTATGCTCTCAATGTCAAATGCAGAATGTTAATCCATGCATTTATGACTTCAAGGTTAGACTATTGTAATGCTTTATTGGGTGGTTGTTCTGCACGCTTGGTAAACAAACTACAGCTAGTCCAAAATGCAGCAGCAAGAGTTCTTACTAGAACCAGGAAGTATGACCATATTAGCCCGGTCCTGTCCACACTGCACTGGCTCCCTAACAAACATCGTATAGATTTTAAAATATTGCTTATTACTTATAAAGCCCTGAATGGTTTAGCACCTCAGTATTTGAATGAGCTCCTTTTACATTATACTCCTCTACGTCCGCTAGGTTCTCAAAACTCAGGCAATTTGATAATACCTAGAATATCAAAATCAACTGCGGGCGGCAGATCCTTTTCCTATTTGGCGCCTAAACTCTGGAATAACCTACCTAACATTGTTCGGGAGGCAGACACACTCTTGCAGTTTAAATCTAGATTAAAGACCCATCTCTTTAACCTGGTTTAAACATAACATACTAATATGCTTTTAATATCCAAATCCGTTAAAGGATTTTTAGGCTGCATTAATTAGGTAAACCGGAACCGGGAACACTTCCCATAACACCCTATGTACTTGCTACATCATTAGAAGAATAGCATCTACGCTAATATTAGTCTGTTTCTGTCTTATTCTGAGGTCCAGTAGTCACCAGATCCAGTCTGTGTCCAGATCAGGGGGTCACTGCAGTCACCCGGATCCAGTACGTATCCAGACCAGATGGTGGATCAGCACCTAGAAAGGACCTCTACTGCCCTGAAAGACAGCGGAGACCAGGACAACTAGAGCCCCAGATACAGATCCCCTGTAAAGACCTTGTCTCAGAGGAGCACCAGGACAAGACCACAGGAAACAGATGATTCTTCTGCACAATCTGACTTTGCTGCAGCCTGGAATTGAACTACTGGTTTCGTCTGGTCAGAGGAGAACTGGCCCCCAACTGAGCCTGGTTTTTCCCAAGGTTTTTTTCTCCATTCTGTCACCGATGGAGTTTCGGTTCCTTGCCGCTGTCGCCTCTGGCTTGCTTAGTTGGGGTCACTTCATCTACAGCGATATCGTTGACTTGATTGCAAATAAATGCACAGACACTATTTAAACTGAACAGAGATGACATCACTGAATTCAATGATGAACTGCCTTTAACTATCATTTTGCATTATTGACACTGTTTTCCTAATGAATGTTGTTCAGTTGCTTTGACACAATATATTTTGTTTAAAGCGCTATATAAATAAAGGTGATTTGACTTGACTATATCTTATCACATGAACTTCTATATATTATAAAGTATATTACTGGTTATAAAATTACATATATTGTTATACATAAGTAATTATATCGTTACATATTTTTCAAATTATGAAAGCAGCAATTCCTTATGTATTTTTCAATATATTGTAATATATTTACATAATATATTATTCTGTGTGTTTTTAATATGGTTTAATATATTTCTCAATCATATATTAGGAATAGTGCTGTCAATCAATTAATCAAATCCAAAATGCAATTTAATGTTTTTGCTTACATAATATATGTGTGTGTACTGTGTTTATTTATTATGTATATATAAATACACACATAAACAGTATATATTTTGAAAATATTTACATGTTTATGTTTATATTTATATTAATATAATTTATGTTGTATGCAATTGATATTAATGTATAATAAATTTTTTTTCTTAAATATATACATGCATGTGTGTGCATTTATATACATAATAAATATACACAGTACACACACACATTATGTAAACAAAAACTTTTATTTTGGATGAGATTAATCGCTTAACATCATGTGCATTCAGACACCCATGTTTTGCTCTTACAGTGAGTGAATCATGTCTAAATGAACATGAAGTTCCTCTTTAGTCTGAACACTTTCTTGGTTTATGGCCCTTGAGGGCTGCTGAAGAAAAGCTTGTGCTGTCCAAACACACACGCCCAGCCTTTACAGAGAGATACACTGCCCTTTGACCCTCGTACTGAGTAAACAGGACAACATGAGAACTACTGTACACAGCCCAACTGAACACTTTATTCTTCAGATTCTGAAAACCCGACAAACGCTCAGCTCAGCGTCTGTATCTCCATCGCTCCTCTCGCTCTCTCTCCCTCGGCCGCTTCATTGTGTCGCTGGGGATTTTCTCCATTGAGCTCCAGTCTCTTAGGAAACCCCAGTCCTGCATAAAATGAGGGGCGCAGAAGAAAAGGAAGTTAGGAGGGAGGAAGGGGGGAAAGAGGAGGGGAAACTCCAGAGAAGAAACACAAAATGTGAGGGACGGCGTGAGGAGGGAACAGAAGATGTGGAGGAGCTGCGGTGGACAGAACAGCAGAGGAGGACCTTCAGCTCGCTCCTAACAGAGGAATATCTCATCGCTCTTTACAGCTGCTTTCTCTGGACATTCATCAGAGAGAGAGGGATCAGCTGCTGAGCTAGGAAGTGTGGATGGTACAGCGGCTCGTTCAGTCTGAATGACAAATCTTTGAGTTTGTGTTTTGAGCATGGTGTGAGATCTCTTCTGAAGCATTTCTAGGGTCAGTTATCTAAAAGATCTCGTTCTGCTGTGTTTGCAGAGCTCTGTTTGGGTTTGATGTAAAGTCAATTCAAATAGCAGGAAATGTTTGTGTTTGTGTTTGTGTTTGTTATTAGCAGGTGGAATCTGGAGACATGTTGTATTTTCTACACAAATTTTGAAGGGAAATTAATAATGTGACAATTTTTATCTGGAGCTGTGCAGGCACGGATTAGATTAGAAAAATGCTGTATGATTCCAGAATTAAATGCTTCTGGAGAATCTGAGCTCGATGGATGGATTCAACTATAGATGAATGTTATGCTGTGTTGAAGCTCCATCATGAGTTGTTTTAAAAAAGTGGCCCAACTGAGAGTCTGAGAAAACTCTCTTTCCAGTTAAAGCTGGGGAGAGAGGTACAGATCAATCTCTTTGGGTTTTTTGAAGCATTATTTAGTCAAACCTCATGGAGACTGAAGCATATTTACAGCCTGTCGAAGCCAGAGAAAGTGAATTGTTTGATGTATGTCAGACCTTTTGTGCGGCTGTGTGAGTTATGGGTTAAGAGCCTGCTGTTGGCCACTGCTATTATGTAAAGCTGTGTTCTTTGATCGTGTAGGCCATGAGGATCCTATTGTGAGACACAGCTGCCCGGAGCACTGACCCTCTCACCACTGACTATTGTGTCTGGACAATCACTTATGAAGAACCCAACACAGCAGAAGCAGACCACTGCTTCACTTCTGCTCCTCTCTTCTCCTCCTCACTTCTGCCCTTCTCTTCTACTCTCTTCTCCTCTTCACTTCTGCTCCTCTCTTCTCCTCTCTTCTCCTCTTCACTTCTGCTCCTCTCTTCTTCTTCTCACTTCTGCTCCTCTCTTCTCCTCTTCACTTCTGCTCCTCTCTTCTCCTCTCTTCTCCTCTTCACTTCTGCTCCTCTCTTCTCCTCTTCACTTCTGCTCCTCTCTTCTCCTCTCTTCTCCTCTTCACTTCTGCTCCTCTCTTCTCCTCTCTTCTCCTCTTCACTTCTGCTCCTCTCTTCTCCTCTTCACTTCTGCTCCTCTCTTCTCCTCTCTTCTCCTCTTCACTTCTGCTCCTCTCTTCTCCTCTTCACTTCTGCTCCTCTCTTCTCCTCTCTTCTTCTCCTCACTTCTGCTCCTCTCTTCTCCTCTTCACTTCTGCTCCTCTCTTCTTCTCCTCACTTCTGCTCCTCTCTTCTCCTCTATTCTCCTCTCTTCTCCTCTTCACTTCTGCTCCTCTCTTCTCCTCTTCACTTCTGCTCCTCTCTTCTCCTCTTCACTTCTGCTCCTCTCTTCTCCTCTCTTCTCCTCTTCACTTCTGCTCCTCTCTTCTCCTCTCTTCTCCTCTTCACTTCTGCTCCTCTCTTCTCCTCTTCACTTCTGCTCCTCTCTTCTCCTCTTCACTTCTGCTCCTCTCTTCTCCTCTTCACTTCTGCTCCTCTCTTCTTCTCCTCACTTCTGCTCCTCTCTTCTCCTCTATTCTCCTCTCTTCTCCTCTTCACTTATGCTCCTCTCTTCTTCTCCTCACTTCTGTTCGTCTCTTCTCCTCTCTTCTCCTCTTCACTTCTGCTCCTCTCTTCTTCTCCTCACTTCTGCTCCTCTCTTCTCCTCTTCACTTCTGCTCCTCTCTTCTCCTCTTCACTTCTGCTCCTCTCTTCTCCTCTTCACTTCTGCTCCTCTCTTCTCCTCTCTTCTCCTCTTCACTTCTCCTCCTCACTTCTCCTCACTTCTGGTCCTCTCTTCTCCCCTCTTCTCCTCTTTACTTCTGCTCCTCTCTTCTTCTCCTCACTTCTGCTCCTCTCTTCTCCTCTATTCTCCTCCTCTCTTCTCCTCTTCACTTCTGCTCCTCTCTTCTTCTCCTCACTTCTCCTCTCTTCTCCTCTTCACTTCTCCTCCTCACTTCTCCTCTCTTCTCCTCTTCACTTCTGCTCCTCTCTTCTCCTCACTTCTGCTCCTCTCTTCTCCTCTCTTCTCTTCTCCTCTTCACTTCTGCTCCTCTCTTCTTCTCCTAACTTCTGCTCCTCTCTTCTCCTCCTCTCTTCTCCTCTCTTCTCATCTTCACTTCTGCTCCTCTCTTCTTCTCCTCACTTCTGCTCCTCTCTTCTTCTCTTCTCCTCTTCACTTCTGCTCCTCTCTTCTCCTCTTCACTTCTCCTCCTCACTTCTGCTCCTCTCTTCTCCTCGTCACTTCTGCTCCTCTCTTCTCTTCTCCTCTATTATACTCTCCTCTAATCTTCTGCTCCTCTTCTATCCTGCTTCTCTCTTCTCTTCTCTTCTCCTGCTTCTCTCCTCTTTTTTCCTCTCCACCTTTTTTCCTCTCCTCTCTTCTCCTCTCCTGTTTTTCTCCCCTCTTCTCCTCTCCTCCTTCTCTCCTCTCTTTTTCTGCTACTCTCCTCTTCTCTTCTCTTCTCTTCTCTCCTGTCCTATCCTCCTTCTCTCCTCTTCTCTGCTGTCCTCTCCTCCTTCTCTCCTCTCTTTTTCTGCTCCTCTCCTCTCCTGCTACTCTCCTCTCCTACTTCTCTCCCCTCTTCTCCTCTCCTCTCCTCTCCTCTACTGTTTCTTTCCTCCTCTCCTCTCCTCTCCTCTCTTCTCCTCTCCTCCTTCTCTCCTCTGTTCTCCTTTCCTCTCCTCTCCTCCTTCTCTTCTCTCCTCTCTCCTCCTTCTCCTCTCTTCTCCTCTCCTCCTTCTCTCCCCTCTTCTCCTCTCCTCTCATCACTTCTCCTCCCCTGCTTCTTTCCTCTCCTCTTCTCTCCTCTCTTCTTCTCTCCTGCTTCTCTCCTCTCTTCTCCTCTTCTCCTTCTCTCATCTCTTCTCCTTTTCTCTCCTCTCCTCTCCCCTCTTCTCCTCTCCTCTCATCATTTCTCCTCTCCTGCTTCTTTCCTTTCCTCTCCTCTCTTCTCCTCTCCTCCTTCTCTCCTCTCTTCTCCTCCTCTCCTCTCCTCTCCTCTCCTCCTTCTCTCCTCTCTTCTCCTCCTTCTCTCCTGCTCCTCTTCTCTTCTCCTCTCCTGCTTCTCCTCTCCTCTCCTCTCCTGCTCCTCTTCTCTTCTCCTCTTCTGCTCCTCTCCTCTCCTCTCTTCTCCTCTCCTCCTTCTCTCCTCTCTTCTCCACCTTCTCTCCTCTCCTCTCCTCCTTCTCTCCTCTCTTCTCCTCCTTCTCTCCTGCTCCTCTTCTCTTCTCCTCTTCTGCTCCTCTCCTCTCCTGCTTTTCTCCTCTCCTCTCTTCTCTTCTCCTCTTCTGCTCTTCTCCTCTCCTTCTCTCCTCTCCTCTCTTCTCCTCCTTCTCTCCTCTCCTCTCCTGCTTTTCTCCTCTCCTCTCTTCTCTTCTCCTCTTCTGCTCTTCTCCTCTCCTTCTCTCCTCTCCTCTCCTCTCCTCTCCTCCTTCTCTCCTCTCTTCTCCTCCTTCTCTCCTGCTCCTCTTCTCTTCTCCTCTTCTGCTCCTCTCTTCTCCTCTTCTGCTCTTCTCCTCTCCTTCTCTCCTCTCCTCTCTTCTCCTCCTTCTCTCCTCTCCTCTACCCTCCTGCTTTTCTCCTCTCCTCTCTTCTCTTCTCCTCTTCTGCTCTTCTCCTCTCCTTCTCTCCTCTCCTCTCCTCTCCTCCTTCTCTCCTCTCTTCTCCTCCTTCTCTCCTGCTCCTCTTCTCTTCTCCTCTTCTGCTCCTCTCCTCTCCTGCTCCTCTTCTCTTCTCCTCCTTCTCTCCTCTCCTCTCCTGCTTTTCTCCTCTCCTCTCTTCTCTTCTCCTCTTCTGCTCTTCTCCTCTCCTTCTCTCCTCTCCTCTCTTCTCCTCCTTCTCTCCTCTCCTCTCCTCTCCTGCTTTTCTCCTCTCCTCTCCTCTCTTCTCCTCTTCTGCTCTTCTCCTCTCCTTCTCTCCTCTCCTCTGTTCTCCTCCTTCTCTCCTCTCCTCTCCTCTCCTGCTTTTCTCCTCTCCTCTCTTCTCTTCTCCTCTTCTGCTCTTCTCCTCTCCTTCTCTCCTCTCCTCTGTTCTCCTCCTTCTCTCCTCTCCTCTCCTCTCCTGCTTTTCTCCTCTCCTCTCTTCTCTTCTCCTCTCCTGCTCCTCTCCTCTCCTCTCTTCTTTGACTCCTCTCCTCTTCTCATGTGTCTGGTCTGATATCGACCGTCTGGTGCTGATTGTCCAAACGCAATTCTTGTGCTTGTTTGAAGCAGGAGTTGTGGATGGACATCACGCTCCTGACTGTCCCTCTCGTCTCCTGAACAGACCATCTAAGGGTTTGTGGTCCTTCAAGATTATTCAGATATTAAGTTGACTTTATCTTAAATGTTTATTTTGTTTTATCATTTTTGTTTGTAATGGAGACAGATGAATGGTGAGATTAAATATGAAAAAGTGATATGTTGCCCAGATGTGTTTTTTTGAGATCAGTGGATCTCAACCAGGGCTTCAGGAGCCACTAGGAGATCTCAAATTAATTAAATTAATTAAAACAAATCTAAATAAGCTTGGATATATGCTAAAACAACTATCAATTATTTATCAGGCAATATTTATTATTTAAATTCACTCAAACCAAATTTTTATCATTAATTCTAATTGTTTTAATCTATGTTTCAATACTAATTTCTAAAATAAAAATAAAGAATAAAATAAAATAACACAAATGTACAACTTTAAAAGCTGGTGAATCCTTTCAGAAGAGACATCAACAATACTTTAAACTGTGCTCAGATTTGCCAAGAAAGTTGGAAATGTATTTTAACGCTGTACTAAAATTTTTTGCCTTATTTGTGTATTTTTCTTTTTTCTTTTTTGTCTGAAACAGATTCGGGGAAACCTCTAAGACAAAACTGATGATCAAATGAGCCATAACTAACTCAGTTCAGTCTCATACACAGTAAAAGAGCAACCTCCAGGCAGTCCTGTTTTGATTTGACTAAGAATTTGAAGTTAGAAGGAGAAAAAATGGTATTAAATGAAAATGATATATAAAGATGAAGAGAAAAGGGTGTTGATGTGAAGAAGGGCACTATGAGCTGAAGCTCTGAAAACTGTTTAATCTAAACAGTCAAACAGGTGAACATCTGAAAAAAAATAGAAGTATAGTGTGACAACTGATGTGCAGATGGAACTGAAAAAGCTACACAGAGAACAGCAGAAAGAAGGAAAGAAAGAGTGAGAGCGATCAAGAGAGATGGGCATTAATATGCTAATGAACTGAGTGAATACACAACAGCTCAACTGACCAGACTAATCACTGCTGGACACTCACTGAGGTTAATCCTGCACACACACACACACACACACACACACACAGTAATCCTCACTCACGGAGGTGCACACATTATGCACACTCACACATTTGCATGAACACAACACATGCTTGCTCACACACACACACACACACACACACACACACACACACATTTCACCACATGCGCCTTTTCAGCCTTGATATTACACAGATGGCAAACCTAAAGAAAATGTATATAAAACATATTTCATGCATATTTATAATATAATATACAATCTCATATTGTATTTGATATAGTTTATAAGGGTGCAGGTGTCAGATTTTCTGTCATGCTCTTGCACATAAATGATGTTGCTGCATTTATTTTACAGACTGTTGTGTTTGTTGTGACATTTGGTGGACTGAACGTCTGGAACAGCATGTCTTTTATGTTATTTTTGACTTGTGATTTCAACTTGATTTGTTGGATGATTTGTGAAAAATAAATAAATAAGCAATAATAGCATAGCAAAAAGACTAGCTACTTCAAGCAATAAAGTCAGTTTGCTAAGACAGACCAGTCTGGGGTTTTCTTTTATCTTCACACAGCTTGTGTCTGACAGTGTCTCACCAGTAACATTTGAAAAGAAAAATGACATAGTAATAATTAGTAGTGTTGTATAATTATAGCATGCAACAAACAAAAAATCTGAATGTTATGTTTTACTGTAACTCCTCACATGTGATTTACTTAACACCAACCATTCAAGCCTTTAGAATAGGCCTATAAATAGGGCAAAGGTCAAGTTATACAGTTATTCTCATTCACTTTGTTACATTTCTCAAACATTTCGTATAAACAGCCCCGCACACAATGGATAACCTGCCTGTAAGTTAATCAAAATCTTTAGTTCATCTTTCAAAAGTAAGTAATGTTATCACTGAACATATCAGTTCCATCATAATAAAAAGTCCGAAAGTTTTCATTTTCAAAATGAAACACCGCATTCAACATATCACACAAAGGTTTGCCGTTTGTGTGATATGTTGAATGCGGTGTTTCATTTTGCAAGAGATGTGTGGCATTTTGCATATGCAATTCTTGGATAAAGTGTAAGTGGTGTAAAGTGGAAAAAAGGCAAAGATTTAAAAATGTGTGTAAGCAGTTGAAAACACTGTAATATATGCGCAAATGCTGCACGTGTCCGCCAGGGGGCACCAGGCAGGAAGTGAGGGGTGACTCCGCGCTCAACAACATCCGGTTTGATCTTGTTTGGATTTTAGGACGTTTTTTGGCTTGTGCTGAGAAAGATGAGCAGCAGATGACAGTCTGACATCCGACTGTGAGCGATGCTCTTTATTCATTCCTCAGATCTTCATCACTGGATTAGCATGGTTTAAAGAGCCGTAGTAATGTCGCGGTAGCTTTTGAAGTACCATGTTAAATACCATTGTAAAGATGCAATACTGTAATACTACGCGGACAAACTATACATGTAATAATAATGATAATAGTTAATTGGTTTATGAAACTTTTAAACCCCTGTTTGCTGGAGCGAATTATGTAGTAGGTTGTTTCGTGAACTCATGTTTAGGATTTAATGTCGTGAGTTTGTGTTTTCTGCTTCAGATCTCAGTGAAGTCATGATGACGAACCCAGTCAGTGTTCAGACCCTCAGTAAGACATGGGAGCTGAGTCTGTACGAGCTGCACCGGACACCGCAGGTACACACACACACACACACAGAGAGAGAGAGAGAGAGACACACTCACACACAGAGAGAGAGAGAGAGAGACACTCACATACAGAGACACACACACACGGAGAGAGAGGGAGAGACACACACTTTCACACACACACACACACACACAGAGAGATAGAGACAGAGACACACTCACACACAGAGAGAGACACTCACATACAGAGACACACACACACGGAGAGAGAGGGAGAGACACACACTTTCACACACACACACACACACACACACAGAGAGATAGAGACAGAGACACACTCACACACAGAGACACACACACACGGAGAGAGAGGGAGAGACACACATACAGTCACAGAGAGATAGAGAGAGAGAGACACACACACACACACTCTCTCTCACACACATACACACATTCAACTCAATAATTCAACTCAAGAGTCTGTCAATTCTGAGGGAAAAAAGTCAACGTGTGTTATAAACTCATGATTCTGAGCCGGGGGGAAAAGAGAGAGTGACCGGTTGGTTTTTCTTCTCAGAACTGAGAGTGAGAATAAAGACATAGTTTAGAAATATATTCTCAAAATGAGCTTTTTGATCTCTATCCCATGGCTTTCATAGACTGCTACTGTACAGCTGTGGTTCTGGTCCAGCAGACAGATTAATCCTCATGTTCCTGCAGTGAGAGTCTGTGTGCTGTTGTTTCAGGAGGCCATCATGGACAGCACGGAGATCGACGTGTCTCCCAGAAGCCTCCACAGCGAGCTGATGTGTCCCATCTGTCTGGACATGCTGAAGAACACCATGACCACCAAAGAGTGTCTGCATCGCTTCTGCTCCGAGTGCATCGTCACCGCGCTC
This sequence comes from Carassius gibelio, assembly GCF_023724105.1. NCBI lineage: Eukaryota > Metazoa > Chordata > Actinopteri > Cypriniformes > Cyprinidae > Carassius > Carassius gibelio. The sequence continues at coordinate 7,780,395 of NC_068414.1, read as the reverse complement.
CGATCGGGGTGAGGCTTGGGCCCGCCGCCCTAGAGCGAGGGACCTGTGATCTGTGCTGGGGATTTAAACGGCTTTAGAGGAATACATTCAAAAAAGAACGCTAAAATAACAAGATTGCGTTTTTTTTTTTTAAATCAAGTAATCAATCTGAACTGCAAATAATATACTTTTTTATTTTAAAATATGCACCCATTCGATTTGAGTTGTATTCCTAATATGTTGAAAATGCTTTCAGTTTTCATTCTTACACTCATCTGAACTCATGTATTAAAGACACTTCTCTTGTCCGTCCACGCAGGGAACGAGGGGTTTATAGAGCATTATCAGCTGGGTGACCAAACCCTCACTGTGCTGCACACTATTAAGATGAAACTTGACCCTTGCAAAAAAAATTAATAAAGCACAATCATATTTTCCCCAAAATCGCACAGCGCTAATATGTTGTGATATACATGTCATGTGTATATGATGTCTTTCATTTCCTAACTGCTTGTTACACTTCTCTAATCTTTTAGTCCTGTCCTGTGATAAACTGACTCTTGTTAAAACACTGGAATGTCTTTGCTCTCCTGTTGGTCTGATTGCTTCCACTGTCCTCATTCGTAATCTGCTAAATGATTAAATGTAAATGTAATTTCAGTGAGCTATGAATGCTCTTACTGAGCGCTGCTCCTCTCTCTCTCTCTCTCTCTCTCTCTCTGTGCAGGAATAAAGAGTGTCCCACCTGCAGGAAGAAGCTGGTGTCCAAGCGCTCTCTGCGGGCCGACCCTAACTTCGACGCGCTGATCTCGAAGATGTACCCGAGCCGTGACGAGTACGAGGCGCATCAGGACAAGGTTCTGGAGCAGCTGAGCCGCCTGCACAACAACGAGGCTCTGAGCAGCAGCATCGAGCAGGGTCTGCGCATGCAGGCCAGACACAGGTCACACCACACACCACGCTCTCCACAAGAGTCTCGTCTTCTCTTCTAGTAGAAGTGTCTACAAGTATCAGGACTAGAACCTTGTCCAGCAAATGCATCCTGATTCAAGACCCTGTAGATATGCTTAGGGATGGGTACCGCACCCCGGTATTAAACTGGCCCCGGGGCTAAATGATGAAAGACCGTAGTATCAGTAAGATCTGATGCTATCGGTTCTGCTTTCGGTACTGGAGGGGAAATATTAATGTACTATGTATTTTTGCTTAATAATGTTGTCGTGCACATTTAATCTCGGCAAACATTTCTAATGTGCGATCATATTAAGACGTTTGTCCGTGAGATCTGCGTGAACTCTCATGCGCGCCGCGGAGGCTGTCTGTGTGTCTCACACACACACACACACACACAACAAGAACGAGCGCGGTACACGCATATCAGTATGAAAACTGCCGCTTAATACAAAGAGTGATGATGGCGGAGAGAGCAAAGCGTTCAAAAGTGTGGTTATACTTCACTAGAGTTAATGCTGACAACCCTCGTTGTCATAAGTGCTAAACAATATTTGCTTGTAAGGGCGGAAACACAAGCAATCTGTCAAAGCATCTTTCAAAAGTGCATAATGTGTATCGACTGCCAGCTAGCTCATCTCTGGTTGTTGCCACGTCTACGTCAGGTGTTTATGCTAAAATCATGTTGAATCAACGTTGTTCACGTCATTTAAAATAAATGTAAAATCTCCCTGGTTTGCTAACCTTACGTAGTAATTCTGTTGATTTCTTTTGGGAAAATGAGAATGAAATCAACATATTTTCTATTTGTTTTTAAGATTCCAAATAAGGAAAAATCAGTATGTAAATGTAAACATTTATTTAAATGCACAGCACCTCAAGTTAGTTTACAAAATAGCCAATTGCCACATTTTGCAACCTTTTTATTATATATATATCATTTTTTTTAAGCTGCAGCTACAGTATGAACCAACCAACTCCTAACACCTCTGGTCCAAGATAAGTCCATTATTAATTTTACATAAAAAAAATAAATGTTAATTCTGTTCTCAACTTGTTCTTAAAAACACACACACACACACACAACACACACACACACACAACACAAAGTACCGATAAGAATACCGTGAAAGTACCGGACCGTTAAGCAGTATCGCTAAGAGTAGTAATACCATTAAAACCTTAACGATACCCATCCCTAGATATACTAGAAAACAAGACGAAGACACAGAGGAAGAAATCATGAATTCCTTGACTCCAAGATACCTAGGTTTTTTCCAGGGTTAACAAAAGAGTACACAAGTGCTCTATATCTGCGCACAGACTCCATGTACTAAAATGATTCTTCAGCACTTCTTAAGACAATATTAAGATTAGCTAAGTGTACTCAACTCTGCTAGTTTGGGACACCGTGAATATGAAAATGTGCTTTTAATATACTATCTCTGTATTTACAAATGTATCCAGTCACCACTCGTAATACACCTGAACCCATATTTCATACACTAGTGCACTCAAGTGTACTACGAGTGGTGACTGAATACATTTGTAAATACAGAGATTGTATATGAAAAGCACATTTTAGTTCATACTCACGGTGTCCCAAAGCAGCACAGTTGAGTACACTATACAGTTTACTTCTTTAGCCTGGCTGACCTTGTTTCTGCACCACTGAACAGTAGACAGCACGGTACGATGCTAGTGTTGTTAGCTTGTTTTAGTGCCAGTGTTATGACAGAATGAGATTAAGTGTTGTGAAATGAGAGGCTGTGTCACGCTGTGGTTAGGAGATAAGGTGAGTGTAGTATGGAGAAATGTGTTGTAGTGGGTATGAGTGTTTGTGTGTGCTGTGTCTCAGAGCTCAGCGTGTGCGTAAGCTGCATCCGGAGAGCGAGAACGCCACGCTCAGCGGCGGTGAGGACGAGGTCTCTCAGGACACCAGCTGTGCTGCGGAGCCGGGCCCCAGCCGCACCAGGAGAGCGTCGGATGACTCCGGGGCCGAGGCCGAGGCTCCTGCTCCTGCGCCGCAGCGCTCCGAGATCGAGCTCATATTCTGCCCTCACCCCCTGCTGGTCAGCCGCCAGCAGTACAGCCAGACACGGTACAGCAGCCTTCCTCACAAACATCATGGTTGTGTTTATGGAGTGCGCTGTAACATTTCTTCATGCTTCTACTTCAACATTTGTTCTAAGCCACTGTCTCCATTGTTTTTTTGAATGGACTTCCTGTTTCTATGAAACCACTTCCTCCTAAATCCAGCTCAGATTGGTTCGCTGGCCCAGTGTATTGTGATTCCCTAACTGTGTATTGCACATTATCTGGAAACATCATGACCCTTGCTATTGTGATGTCACGTTTATCGGTCATCAGCATCGTAAATCCTGTTCAGAAACCAGTTTTTAAAAATCTATGTACATTTATAACCGTACACTTGGAATTATGTCACCTTTGCATCAAAAAAAAAAACTAGTTAACCCCAATGTGAGGGTGTTTCTAATGTAGCATCAATGGGAGGAACGGTACATTTAATCGTTCTCTCTTCTGACTGACGTTATCGGTCTCTTTTAAAAGTCATGAACACTTCGCAGAGTTTTCTTTTGCTATTTGAGCAAATGGGAATACAAAACGTTTATGTGTGGTACTCTCCCATTCACTGCTCTTGAATATAACCCAACTATTACAAATTCAGCGTCATAACTTTGCAGATATTGTTTATGCTTAAACAGCAACATTACACACAAATTAAAGTTAACAAAAAAAGGGAAATCACAATCAATCACCCCTTTAAAATCAGCCTCAAACTCTAGATGGTGCAGTCTGATCTGACTCAGTATGACATCATCATCACATCAACATTCAAATACTTGGCTTAAATACTTGGCAAAAACTTGCCTGTGGGAGAAGTGTGCAGCCCAGAAGCCCTTCGCCCTCCCCAGCTCCACCTGTACAGACCTGCTCTGGGGTGTTATTCATGTTTTAAGCGCAGCAGCAGTGTTTCTTACATGCTCACAGCAGCGTAGCACCTGGTTTCAAACTTGTTCCTGGGGAGCCACAGCTGATTCAGATCATCCGCTCCGTGAGCGAGCTGTGTGTCCCGAGGAACAGGATTGAGACGCAGTGGTGTAGCAGAACGACTCCACCAATACCAAATACATGAACACTGTCATGCACATCCCAATCCCTCCGAGAGCTGGCTCTACCCAGACTTCGCATCGCTCACATGTAATCGTGTGTACCTTTCTCCCTTCTGCTCACAGATACGTCAAAACCACAGCCAAGGCCACGGTGGACCACCTGTCGAAGTACCTGGCTCTGCGTGTGGCTCTGGAGGAGGGTTCGAGCGGCACGCCGGAGGGAGCTCTGCGGGACGTCAGCGAGAAGCAGTTCACCATCTACATCAGCACCGCGGCGGGACAGTTCACCGTGAGTCCGAGCGCTGCGCTCAGAGCAATCCCAGCTACCCCGCCCTGTCCTCACCCTCTCTGTCTTTCAGACTCTGAACGGCTCGCTGACGCTGGAGCTGGTCAACCAGAAGTTCTGGAAGCTCTGCAAGCCCCTGGAGCTCTTCTACGCCCCGACAGACCAGAGCCAGACGCCTCCGCTGCCACAGGTGGACGACCAAAGCCCAGCACAATCAGCTCTGGCCTGACAGACTCTTAGTGTCCTCTCTACTGAGGTCAGCTCGGGTCCAGTCGGTCCTCACTGAAGGAGCCCAGGCCCAGTTAAAGGAATACTTCACCCAAAAACGAAAGTTCTGTCTTTAATTACTCACCCTCATATCGTTTCAAACCAGTAAGATCTTCCTTTAACTTCATAATACACATGAAGATATGTTTGATGAAATCCGAGAGCTCTCTGACCCTCCACAGACATCAGTGCAGTCCAGAAACACAGGGAGACCATCTTTAAAATAGTCCATGTGCATCAGGGGCTCAAGCCACGAGAAAACATATAATTAGTTACTGTCTTCCTCTGTATTGGAGAGTGATTACGTTCTTACATTGTAAATACATGATGTGTTTTCTAGTCTAAAATGAGCTCGCTATGGAGCCCAACATGTGCTAATGTCTCCTTTACTACTTAGTTACCAAAAATGTCAAGCACATGGTTAAGAATTTGTAATATACTGGTTGAGGGGGGGGATGTCATTTGACATCACAAAAAAAAAAAAATATGTTGTTGGTTGAACATTAATATTGTATTTTAAATGCATTTTCTTAGCGTCATTTCTAAATGACGTATTTTAACGATTAGTGTTGTGTAATGGATCTGTATGTTGTAAATGTGTCCCGTCAGGTAAGAGTTCCTCATGTGATCTCTGTGGGTTTGGGAGAGGTCAGTGACATCACACCACGAGTACAGATTTAAGACAAGTGCGTATGCAACGGTTGTGCTTCGGTGGTGTTTTCTGTGCTTGTTCCATTAGAATGGATTCATTTCCTCGTTCAGTGATGTATACGCTTGTTTCCCCATCACTTCACTTTGCTCCTGGCTCTTGGGTTGACCGAAGACGACATGAGCTACTGTTTAAACAGAACTGACTGCAATAATCATGAGACTAGTTATTATTTCAATCTATTGACAACCCTAATGTTAAGCTCATAACTTCTGTGTGAACCAAATAGCCCAGGCTATTTCTGGTCAGAAATGACCTTCATAAGAATGTGTGTGTGTTTTAAAGGGTGTCACATTCATGAATCTGAACTGAATTCAGCTCGTTTCCACCGCAAAAGAAAAAAGAAAGGGAATTGCAACTGTTCCCCTCACAGTTCTGAGAATACAGTTCCAATTACAATCACAATTAGTTCTTTTGTTTCGGTAACAAAAAACGATTGTGAGGGGAAACAGAAAGTCACAGTTATGTTTTTTTATGCAGAGGTGGAAACAAGCTCCCGTAGAACTGAAGTCAGAGGAACAGAAGTGACCCAGAGTCCAGGGGAATCGCTGTATGTGCTGGTTAAAATGGTCATTTTCATTGTCACTTCCCAAACTAGTGTTTGTACATATGCACCCATGTCTTGAAAAACTGTCTTCTTGTATCTTTTTCATGAATAAAGATGAGCACATTTATACTGGACTACCAGACTGTAGAACTGGACACATCTTGACCCTCTGGGGTCGTTGGTTCATTCAGACAGAGAAAAACAACAAAAGTTTGGAAATCACTACCTCCTCAGGATTGTCTGAAACGCCATCAGACAGCAACTATTATGTTAACATTTCTGGTATGATGCTTTAGAAATATATTCAGTGTCATTACACACCTTGACATTTTTGATCATGTCCCACAGCTCTGGTCACAATGTTGAGATATGTAAAAAAAATAAGACAATCAAATTACAATTTAACATCATTTCAAATGGATTTTTTAAATCTACGTTAATTTATAGTATCATACTTTTTTTGTATTACTTACTGTTACTGATCTTTTTTTCTACTAAAAGTGGCACACTTTTGAGTCCTTCCTGCAGCAATGAAAAAAGGCTTGTATTATGAAATGTATCAAAGACAAACCAGTCTGGTTCAGTTCTAGTTTCTAGAAGCAGAGACTAGCACCTGAGCACATTGCTGACAGACTGGGCCACCTCACTCACAAGATCCCCCAAAGGGAAATATAATCTTTTTTGTGTTAGTACTTATTGTGTGTTCTTATCAAAGATCTTAGTAATTTGCATGTTTGTCACACTTTAATGTTTCAGATCAAACTAATTTAAATATCAGTCAAATATAACCGCAAGTGAACACAACATGCAGTTTTTAAATGAAGGTTTTTATTATTAAGGGTAAAATAAAAATCTCAAACTACATGGCCCTGTGTGGAGAAGAGTTTGCCCCTAAACCTAATAACAGATTGGCATCCAGCAGCAACAACGTTTTCTCCATTTGTGAATAATGTCTCACTGTGTTTCACTGGAGTCCCAAAGCTTTAGAAATGACTTTATAACCTTTTTCAGACTGATAGATCTCAATTACTTTCTTTCTCATTTGTTTCTGAATTTCTTTGGATCTCGGTATGATGTCTAGCTTTTGAGGATCTCTTGGTCAGGCAGGTCTATTTAAGAGAGTTCTTGATAGTGAACAGATGTGGCAGTAATGAGGCCTGGGTGCAGGGGTGTAAAAATACTTCTTACTACTTATCAGGTACGCGTTATCATCAAATCACACACAGAGTGCACACACATTGATTTATTAGTCTATTAAAAATCAATATTCCAGGCCTTCTAAATTGTAGATGGCAAAAATGCTTCTGTATGATTTTTATATTTAATGCAGGCCTAGTTAACTTAATCTAAACCACACAAATGAGAACAGTTTTTCTGCAGATGTATGAACACATTTAATAATCATTTGCTCCAGAGGCGTGCGACCTCTGACATATATAGCAATTGTAAGTCGCTTTGGATAAAAACATCAGTTAAATTAATAAATGTAAATGTAATCATTTGATACAAGTTCAGTAAGGCAATAAGTGTCTTACATTTTACAGATAATATATATATATATATATATATATATATATATATATATATATATATTTTTTTTTTTTTTTTTTTTTTTTTTTTTTTTTTTTTTTGCTCAATTTTGCCAACATAACTAGTTCCAGACAAAGATCACAGCACTGCTTTGTGTCTCTAAGCAATGGACAGTGTTTACTCATTGAATGAATCAGCTTTTTTGAACGAATCGTTTGAATAAATGATTCAGTGATTCACTCGTTATTACGGACAAATGCATTGTTTCTGAATGAATCAGCCGTTTGAGTTAATCTGCTGAATCTCAATGACTAACACATTAACATTCATTTATTGTCACCTACTGGGTATTTTTCTTTTCTTTCACGTTTTAAACTATTTCAAATGCCAGTATTCAACATTTTATGTTAAAGGTGCCATCTGTCATGTCTGGCAAAAAAAATCAAGTCATACTCCACATTCCATAAAGTGAATTGGTCTACTCTAGAGTAACAAACGAGAAACAGCATAGTCTCTATGATCCGCCCCTACCTTCACAACAACACTACAGCCATAGCCGAACGTTGGGTGATGTCAAGTGATATTGAAACATGACATCTTCAAGCTACTCCCCTTCACCTTTACCAGTGAACATGTTCCTATTCGTTTTGTTCATATTACATTTTGAGTTGTATATACACATTATTTGAATTAAATTAATTTGACAGACAGCATTCTGTCAACATCATTGGTCAACATCAGACAGCTGATCAAAGCTAGCGCCAACCAACGTAACCAGAGCTGCCAACTCTCAAGCATTCACCGTGAGACACACGCAACTGACTCTTTTCACACGCTTTCACGCCACACATACATTTTCTCACGCACAGGAAAACCACGAAGCAAAGAGGACACGGAGACCAACAGACTAGACAGAGCAGGTTAGTTATGAAATAAAACAATGGGTAAGTTATAGATAGCTAATTATCAAACGCAGCTACGATTAGCCATCGCTAACATTAGCACGTTTATCGAACAGCCTTTGATACATTTCTATGTTATAACTTCCCGAAAACAAATACACAAACATATAAAACAAACTTCTAGCGAAATACTAACAGCATCTAACTTACTGTTAGAAAATGTTGCAAGTTCGGAGTCGAACCTCATTTCTTTCAGGTCCATCAGTTTTCTCCAGCGATTGAAAGCAGTGCTGATGTTTACTCTGGTTCGGCTCCCTTTCTTGTCGGATTTGATTTGTGTTTCCGAGCGTGGTTGTTTCCCTGTAGCAGGTGACGCTCTCTTCCCTGACTGAAGTGAAGTACTGGGCTGTACTTTCCACATGATTGACATCAGGTTCAGGGACGCCCACAAGCCGTGCGAGTTATTCGTGTATTGCAGGTTGGCTGGTGGTTATGTTGCCCGCATACCGCCTCCCATGGCCGAAACTGGTATTACGACACCTGTCGGGCCAGGGCTAGTAATGCTAATGCTAATTAAGGTTGATATCCAGGCGGCAAGGAAGTCGACCGGAAGTTGAAGTCGGCTGCGTGCTGCCATCTTTTAGCAGAACTTCACTTGCGTTAGCATCCCATTGACTCTCATTTCATTTTGGTGTCACTTTGACAGTGAATAACTTTACATCTGAGGCGTTTAAAGACTCTGTTTGTCCATTATTTATTTCTAAAGTTACACGACAATGTATAAAGGGCTCCATTACCTTCTATGTTACATTATGGCCCCGTATAAACAGTTTTTGTAAAAAATTGGCTAACGATTGCGTCATAATCACGCGACTCTCTGTCGCATTACCGTACAGACAGGAGGAGAAGCTCGCAGGCAATTAACTTAATATGGCGTACTGGCGTTACAGTTTAAAATACTATACAAAATAATTAATCAGAATACTTACTCCTGCTCACTCACGACAAAGAACTCCCCGCTCAAGCTCGCCGTCTCTGCAAGATTAACGATGGCAGTTTGCACGCACAGCTACTAGAAGATCTACATCTGTTAGACAGGTTGCTGACGTCGTCAAGCTTCGTTTGAGTCTGCGCGTCAGAAACTGAAGTGCTAAAAAACGCTAAAAATGGGCTTCATTTGTCTCAATTGAGTTCCAATGGGGTCGCTGTGTCCATTTCTTTTACTGTCTATGTTGATATCTCTGCAGCACTATAACTTGCCATTTTTTTAATGACATCATCGGCCTTATTTCTTCTCATTCTTTTGATGCGTGTAGGTCATATTATGGATATTTTTACCTCAATTTTTGCATATGGCACCTTTTAAAACAACCAAACATACAGCCTTTTTATACATCTGTATCTGCAGTTTAAATGAATCCATGTCCCCTAGACTGTGTAAATCAAAATGCTATTTCAGATGCAGATTCCAGAAATGTTTTCTTATGTTGGAATGAAAGACACTACAGATGAAGTGCTTCTTATTCTTACCCAAAAATTCTAAATGGAAGAAATAGTTAGAACTGAACAGAATATTGCTTCTCAACCTGTGTATGGACATTTATTTATTTGCTTCTTTTTTATTTTGCATTTACTTGTGCTTTCATTTTTAATACTTAAGTACCTTTAAGATTTAAAAAATTACCTTTTGTACTTAAGTACAATAAATATCACATACATTAAGACTCAAGTAATATTCTAAGTGATGACTTCAACTTCAACTGAAGTCATTTTCTTGTAAGATAGCTGTACTTTTACTTGAGTATGACTTTCAGGTACTTTATGCACCAGTGTCTGGAGAAACTGAACTCTGTGTGATAAACCACAGTTTTAACAGGGGGGCAAACTCTTCTCCACACAGGGGCCATGTGGTTTTGGGAGTTTGTTTTCACTTAATAATAAAAACCTTAATTTAAAAACTGTATGTTGTGTTTACTTGTGTTATCTTTGACTAATATTTAAATTTGTTTGATGATCCAAAACATTAAAGTGTGAAAAATATGCAAAAAATTTAATAAAAATAAAATCAGGAAAAGGGCCAACACTTTTGCACACCACTGTATATATTTTTTCATATTTTTATTAGCAAAAAAAAAAAATTACAATAATTATATATATCTACATATGCCGGGGTGTGCCTTAGGCTTGCCACGATAAAAGGCCACTCTGAAACGTGTTTTAGCACACAGCACAATGTCACAGATGTTGCAAATTTTGAGGGAGCGTGAAATTTCTATGCTGACTGCAGGAATGTCCACCGGAGCTGTTGCCCCTGAATTGAATGTTAATTTCTCTACCATAAGCCGTCTCAAAAGGTGTTTCAGAGAATACATCTAAGCAGCCTCACAACTGCAGACCACGTGTCAACACACCAGCCCAGACATGCACATCCAGCATCTTCACCTCCAAGATCATCTGAGACCAGTCACCCGGACAGATGCTGCAACAATCGGTTTGCATAATCAAAGAATTTCTGCTCAAACTGTCAGAAACTGTCTCAGGAAAGTTCATCTGCGTGCGCGTCATCCTCATCGGGTGTCTCGACCTAACTGCAGTGCATTGTTGTAATGGTCTTGAGTGGCAAATACCCACCTTCGATTTGGAGAAGTGTTCTCTTCACGGATGAATCCCGGTTTTCACTGTACAAGGCAGATAACCGACAGCATCTATGGTGTCATGTGGGTGAGCGGTTTGCTGATGTCACCATTGTGGATCGAGTGGCCCATGGTGTGTGTGTTATGGACAACAAACACAGATGCATTTTATTGATGGCATTTTGAATGCACAGAAATACCGTGACAAGATCCTGAGGCCCAATGTTGTGCCATTCTTCCACGACCATCACCTCATGTTGCAGCATGATAATGCATGGCCCCATGTTGCAAGGATCTGTGCATTCCTGGAAGCTGAAAACATCCCAGTTCTTGCATGGCCAGCAAACTCACCAGACATGTCACCCATTGAGCATGTTTGGGATGCTCTGGACCAGCATATGTGATCAGTTCTATGCGATGGAGATGTGTTGCACTGCATGAGGCAAATGGTGGTCACATTAGATACTGACTGGTTTCTGGTAATCAGCATCTTGACACACTGTGAGGTGGATGGATTATCTCGGAAAAGGAGAAGTGCTCACTAATACAGATTTGTATTTTGTGTACATAGACATCTTAGATCTTTGAGTTCAGTTCATGAAAAATGGGGGCAAAAAAAGTGTTGCATTTATAATTTTGTTTAGTGTTTGTTATCTTTAGTGTGTATGGAAACAATTGGCATTTAACCTGTTAAATGTCACCCCGTCCCGTATGTGGGACGCCTACGTTGACTATACTATATTACAATCAAATCTAATCTAATCTTGACAAACTATATATCGTTGGAAAGGTCTAAGACTCCTAAATATATATTTTACCAATATTTTTTGTTAAACATTATGTAGCAAAAGTAATAGATGAATTTATGACAAGAGTGCACCCTCAGAAATCTACATTACAAAAGGAGCTTTTAACTTTGTTTAAAAAAAAGACTTCCTCGTGGCCTTTTTCTCTATCACATTTTAGAAATCATCATAAGTTATATATCACTTGAAAACATAAAATCTCAAAATTCATCCTTCAAAACCCATTTTAAAATCAGACATTGCTTTACCATGTACATGGTACATCAAAATCATGTTACAAAATGTTTTCAGTCATGAATTATACAAATTTAGGTTTGTATCATGCACATTCATGTATATCTTCAAAAACGTGAGTGACAGTTAACAGGTTTTAAGGTTAACTGTCTAAATTTTACATGGCATGGAGAAAACACCATGAAATCCCATATATTGTGTGTGTGTGTGTGTGTGTGTGTGTGTGTGTATATATATATATATATATATATATATATATAGAGAGAGAGAGAGAGAGAGAGAGAGAGAGAGAGAGAGAGAGAGAGAGAGAGAGAGAGAGACACCAGCCACCATAGTCAAATGTTTACCGGGAGCCAGAGCGCCTGACATCTTGGCAAATTTAAAAGTGCTGGCTAATGCTAAACGTAAATACAGTAAGATTGTTATTCATGCCGGCGCTAATGATGTTCGACTTCGCCAGTCGGAGATCACTAAAAATAACTTTAAAGAGGTGTGTGAACTTGCAAGCACGATGTCAGACACTGTAATATGCTCTGGTCCCCTCCCTGCTTACCGTGGTGACGAGATGCATAGCAGATTGTCATCACTCAATGGCTGGATGTCTAAGTGGTGCCCACAGAATAACATAGGTTTCATAGACAATTGTACGAGCTTTTGGGGCAGACCTGACCTGTTTAAAAGAGATGGTCTTCATCCCTCCTGGGGTGGCGCCACTCTTCTGTCTAGAAATATGGCACATAGTCTTAGTGTTTATACTTGACTAACTGGGGCCCAGGTCAGGAAGCAGACAGACTGGCTAAACCGACCGTCTGCTAGCTGCCTCCCGTCACAGAGGTCAGTTAATTCTCAGCACATAGAGACTCTTTCACCTAGATATCACACTATAGAGACTGTGTCTGTTCCCCGAACTAGAAAATACAAAAAACATCCAAACCAAGTTAAGATTAACAATTTAATTGAGGTTCAACAAATAAAAAACAGATGCAATACAGATAAACAAATGATAAAGCTTGGCTTATTGAATATCAGATCCATTTCTACGAAAACACTTTTTGTAAATAATATGATAACTGATCATAATATAGATGTGCTCTGCTTGACAGAAACTTGGCTAAAACCTGATGATTACATTATTTTAAATGAGTCCACCCCCCAAGATTACTGTTATAAACACGAGCCGCGTCTAAAAGGCAAAGGGGGAGGAGTTGCTTCAATTTATAACAATGTTTTCAGGATTTCTCAGAGGGCAGGCTTCAAGTATAACTCGTTTGAAGTAATGGTGCTTCATATAACATTATCCAGAGAAACCAATGTTAATGATAAATCCCCTGTTATGTTTGTACTGGCTACTGTATAGAGGCCACCAGGGCACCATACAGACTTTATTAAAGAGTTTGGTGATTTTACATCCGAGTTAGTTCTGGCTGCAGATAAAGTTTTAATAGTTGGTGATTTTAATATCCATGTTGATAATGAAAAGATGCATTGGGATCAGCATTTATAGACATTCTGAACTCTATTGGTGTTAGACAACATGTTTCAGGACCTACTCATTGTCGAAATCATACTCTAGATTTAATACTGTCACATGGAATTGATGTTGATAGTGTTGAAATTATTCAGCCAAGTGATGATATCTCAGATCATTATTTAGTTCTGTGTAAACTTCATATAGCCAAAATTGTAAATTGTACAACTTGTTACAAGTATCGAAGAACCATCACTTCTACCACAAAAGACTGCTTTTTTAAGTTATCTTCCTGATGTAGCCGAATTCCTTAGCATATCCAAAACCTCAGAACAACTTTGATGTAACAAAAACTATGGACTCTCTCTTTTCTAGAACTTTAAACACAGTTGCTCCTTTTGCGCTTAAGCAAGGTTAAGGAAAACAGTTTGACACCATGGTATAATGAGCATACTCGCACCCTAAAGAGAGCAGCCCGAAAAATGGAGCGCAGCTGGAGGAAAACAAATTATTATATTTCGTATTTCTTGGCGGGAAACCTACCCTAGTAACCTAGTAACCTATCCTACAGAAAAGCATTACAAACTGCTAGATCCGATTACTTTTCTTCTCTTTTAGAAGAAAACAAACATAAACCCAGGTATTTATTCAATACAGTTGATAAATTAACGAAAAATAAAGCCTCAACAAGTGTTGACATTTCCCAACACCACAGCATTAATGACTTTATGAACTACTTTACTTCTAAAATCGATACTATTAGAGATAAAATTGCAACCATTCAGCCGTCAGCTACAGTATCACATCAGACAGTGCACTATAGACCCCCTGAGGAACAGTTCCACTCATTCTCTACTATAGGAGAGGAAGAATTGTATAAACTTGTTAAATCATCTAAACCAACAACATGTATGTTAGACCCTACACCATGTAAGCTCCTAAAAGAGGTGCTTCCAGAAGTCATAGGTCCTCTTCTGACTATTATTAATTCCTCATTGTCATTAGGATATGTCCCCAAAACCTTCAAACTGGCTGTTATTAAGCCTCTCATCAAAAAACCACAACTTGACCCCAAAGAACTAGTTAATTATAGACCGATCTTGAATTTCTGTCCAAGATAATAGAAAAGGTGGTATCCTCACAATTATATTCCTTCTTAGAGGAAAATGGTATATGTGAGGATTTCCAGTCAGGATTTAGACCGTATCATAGTACTGAGACTACTCTCCTTAGAGTTACAAATGATCTGCTCTTATCATCTGATCGTGGGTGTATCTCTCTATTAGTTTTATTGGATCTTAGTGCTGCGTTTGACACAATTGACCACAGCATTCTTTTGCATAGACTTGAACACTTTGTTGGCATCAGTGGAAGTGCATTAGCATGGTTTAAATCGTACTTATATGACCGCCATCAGTTCGTAGCAGTGAATGAAGATGTATCATATCGATCACAAGTGCAGTATGGAGTACCTCAAGGCTCGGTACTAGGGCCGCTATTCTTCACGCTTTATATGTTACCCTTGGAGGATATCATCAGGAAACATGGTGTTAGCTTTCACTGTTATGCTGATGATACGCAGCTCTATATTTCCTCGCAGCCTGGTGAAACACACCAATTTGAAAAACTAATGGAATGCATAGTCGATATAAAAAACTGGATGACGAGTAATTTCTTACTGCTAAATTCTGTAAAAAAAAAAAACAGAGGTGTTAATTATAGGACCTAAAAACTCTACATGTAATAACCTAGAACACTGTCTAAGACTTGATGGTTGCTCTGTCGATTCTTCGTCATCAGTTAGGAACCTAGGTGTGCTACTTGATCGCAATCTTTCCTTAGAAAGCCACGTTTCTAGCATTTGTAAAACTGCATTTTTCCATCTCAAAAATATATCTAAATTACAGCCTATGCTCTCAATGTTAAATGCAGAAATGTTAATCCATGCATTTATGACTTCAAGGTTAGACTATTGTAATGCTTTATTGGGTGGTTGTTCTGCACGCTTGGTAAACAAACTACAGCTAGTCCAAAATGCAGCAGCAAGAGTTCTTACTAGAACCAGGAAGTATGACCATATTAGCCCGGTCCTGTCATCGCTGCACTGGCTCCCTATCAAACATCGTATAGATTTTAAAATATTGCTTATTACTTATAAAGCCCTGAATGGTTTAGCACCTCAGTATTTGAATGAGCTCCTTTTACATTATACTCCTCTTCGTCCGCTACGTTCTCTAAACTCAGACAATTTGATAATACCTAGAATATCAAAATCAACTGCGGGCGGCAGATCCTTTTCCTATTTGGCGCCTAAACTCTGGAATAACCTACCTAACATTGTTCGGGAGGCAGACACACTCTTGCAGTTTAAATCTAGATTAAAGACCCATCTCTTTAACCTGGCTTACACATAACATACTAATATGCTTTTAATATCCAAATACGTTAAAGGATTTTTAGGCTGCATTAATTAGGTAAACTGGAACCGGAAACACTTCCCATAACACCTGATGTACTTGCTACATCATTAGAAGAATGGCATCTACGCTAATATTAATCTGTTTCTCTCTTGTTTCGAGGCCACCGTAGCCACCAGATCCAGTCTGTGTCCAGATCAGAGGGTCACTGCAGTCACCCGGATCCAGTACGTATCCAGACCAGATGGTGGATCAGCACCTAGAAAGGACCTCTACTGCCCTGAAAGACAGCGGAGACCAGGACAACTAGAGCCCAGATACAGATCCCCTGTAAAGACCTTGTCTCAGAGGAGCACCAGGACAAGACCACAGGAAACAGATGATTCTTCTGCACAATCTGACTTTGCTGCAGCCTGGAATTGAACTACTCGTAATAAGGAGGTGGGAACCGGCGCACAATCAAAACATTTTAATATTCAAAATAAATACAAAACATAAATAAAAACCAAAACATAAAATAATGTCCCAGGCCTGGTCCTCTCTCGTCCTTCACTATAGTCGCTCCAGTTTTATATCCTTCCATCTCCTACATGGGACTCGAGACCGGCGGTGGGGCGCAGGTGTAGCTCATCTCCAATCACTACACCTGGCCTCACTCCTCATTCCCACGTCTCTCGGCCCCGCCCCACTCGCCACAATTTTGTTTAAAGCACTATATAAATAAAGGTGACTTGACTTGCCTTGACTAGCCACAGCTAGACAGAATTTCTTCTCAAACCTTATAAACAGTAACTTAAACAACACTCATACTCTTTTTGCCACTGTTGAGAGACTGACAAACACCCAGATTTCCAGTGAAATGCTCTCAGACAGCAAATGCAATGAGTTTGCTTCCTTCTTTTCTGAGAAGATTATTAATATCAGAAAGGAAATTAGCACATCCTCCAGTAAAGCAGTAGTCAGACAGATTAAAAAAAAATTCAAAAAGATACTATGTCTATTTTTGAAGCAATTGATAGCAAAATTTTGGAAGAAATAGTGCAGCACCTCAAATCATCAACCTGATATCTTGACACACTTCCCACATCTTTTTTTTCAAAACGGTGTTTAACTGTTAAGAAGCAGAACTCTTAGAAGTGGTGAACGCCTCAAAACCCATGTTTAGCTGTGCATTTATTGAATGAGCACTGTGTGATCCGAACTGATTGCACTGTATTTTACATAATCACTGTATTTTTGTATATATACTAATATTTTAAATTCATTTTAAATATGTATTTTTATTTAAATCATTTTCAAAGTTTTTATATTGCTTGTTTTATTTTAGAAATTAGTTTAATTCATGATTTTTACTTTCTTTTATGTAAAGCACTTTGAATTACCATTTTGTACGAAATGTTTTATATAAATAAACTTTTTTCGATATACTGTACATTTTTGTTTCTCCTCTATGCCCTGCTTTAAGAAACAGTCAATTTTTAGAAAGTTCATCGTTCTGAAAAGTGAGGTGTGCTCTGATTGGCCAGATATCCAGTGTGTCTTTGTGCTTTGTGTTGTGGATTGCACTGTGTAACATGAAACCATATCCCACTTTATAGAAACAGATCTTATTACAGTCTTCTCTCCCAGGATTAAATACAGACATACACACATCTGAATATTTAGGTTGAACTGTTCTGGAACAGTGTTGTAAATACAACATAACCACTGATTTGTAGTTGTGTCCTCGTTTTGAAGACCAAACTTAGTATCTTCGCTTTCACAATGAAACACAGTGTCTCCATGACATGGCAGCGGCGGCTACAGTGAGGATAAGTGTTACTCCTTTCTTTGGGTGAACATCTGGACGGCGTTATGCAACTCTTCCCACACAGTGATGTAGAGATGTGGGGCGTCTTTGAATGAGGTGTTTCAGGAGGACGAGGTTGACTCAACTTCGATAAATCATATCTCTTTGGATTTGAGACTTTAGTCTTTGCAGCTTTACAGATCTTCAAACACTCCAAAGAGAAAGGAAAACATTCTCATTCCCTCTGAGACCTGGTGTGGAAATGATGCTCTTATACTGTCCCCCAGGCTGCTCTGAAGTGATTGTGCCCTCAGTTAAATTAAGTACAGTGCATCGTGGACGAGACTCTGATGTGGTACAGAGATGATTCTGGACGCGTCTTAAATCAAGCCCCACAGAATCACTACATTTAAAAGCACTTCAAACCCAAGAACCGAACCCTGAGTCCGCTCAGTCAGCTAGTTCTGAGACTTACTAACCTGACTAACTCTACTAACACTAACCAGTCTCAGACCAGCACTGCTTCTCACACAAACATCTGAACAAATCTAATTATTAAACAATCGACAAATACATATCTGGAACATTGGGATCAAGAAACTAAAACACAAAGTAAATTACAATTCTATCGAGCTCTAAAATCAGATTATGAATGTGAAGATTATCTTCATAGTGTCAGAGACACAAAGCAGAGACGGATCCTGACCAAGTACAGGCTCAGTGAGCACAGTCTAGTGTGTGTGTGTGTGTGTGTGTGTGTGCGTGCGTGTGTGTGCGTGCGTGTGTGTGTGTATGTGTGTGTGGGGGGGGTGAGAGAGAGTACAGTCTAGAGCCCCCTTCCTCAAATCTTACCCTGGAGGTCCAATGCACTGCAGAGTTTAGCTCCAACCCTGATTAAAGTCACCTGTCTGCCATTTTCAAATGATCCCAGACATTGATTGACACTGATTAGCATCCTCAGGTGTGTTTGATTAGGGTTAGAGCTAAACTCCGCAGGAAAGTGGATCTCGAGGTCTAGATTTGAGGATCCCTGGTCTAGTGTGTGTGTGTGAGGGGGGGAGAGAGAGCGAGAGAGAGCACAGTCTAGAGTGTGTGTGTTCTTGTTTTTGTATCATATCAGGACTCAACTCTGTATAATGACATGGGTATGACACAGGTATTACAAGGAGAGGGTGACTTATGAGGACATAACCCATGTCCCCATTTTTCAAAACACTTATAAATCATACAGAATGAGTTTTTTTGAGAAAGTAAAAATGCACAAAGTTTCCTGTGAGGGTTAGGGTTAGGTGTAGGGTTGGTGAAGGGCATAGAATATACAGTTTGTACAGAATAAAAACCATTACACCTATGGGATGACCCCACTTTACACTAAAACAAACGTGTGTGTGAGGGGGTGTGAGAGAGAGCAGTCTAGAGTGTGTGTGTGTGTGTGAGGGGATGTGAGAGAGAGCAGTCTAGAGTGTGTGTGTGTGTGTGTGAGAGAGAGCAGTCTAGAGTGTGTGTGTGTGTGTGAGAGAGAGCAGTCTAGAGTGTGTGTGTGTGTGTGACCTCAGTGTTGCTCTACTGTCCATCAGTGGTCATTAGTGTGTTTCTGTAAAAGACTGTGGTACCAAATGTTCACACACTAGAATTTGTTAGTTTAATATCCATTATACCGTTCCATTCTTCTAGTGTGATTTTCATTTATCATCTTTGTGTACATTAAGCTTTGGCAATATTCTGTCATAGTCCCACCAGGAAGACTTTTGAATTGAATAGTGTGTGTGTCTATGCATGTTATAAATGTGATTTTTTTTATTTTATAAAGTGTTCCTTACTTTGTAGTGTTCCTGTGGCTCAGTGGTAGAGCATCGTGTTAACAGCACAAAGGTTTGGGTTCACTTCCCAGGGAAGGCATGATAGCTTTAAAAAAAAAGAAAAGCTAGGAATGCACTGGAAGTCAGTTTGGATGAAAGCGTCTGCTAAATGTAAGAGTAAGTGGCCATCCAGGCATCTAACGGCTACACCGTGGCATTACGCTCGATTTTCTTACGAGGTGAAACAATCTGCCTCAACTCTATGGATGAAATACTTCTGCTCTATTTTAACTTACAGACTGCATTAATTGAATATTTTTATATATTTGTTTACTTTTTACACAGAACATAGTCCCTAATTCACACCATTGTAATGAAATATTAGTTTCACAGAAACATCATGAGCCCATTATGGCCCACATGAAGCATCCCCGGGGGTCAGGGGTCTCATGAAGGACCAGTATGGTCTTAGGATCAGTGAAGACAGCAGCACACAGAGTGATCAAACAGGTGTCTTTTATTCAAGCTTTACTTCTTCTTGGACACTCCCACCGTACGGCCGCGGCGACCGGTGGTCTTGGTGTGCTGACCGCGCACACGCAGACTGGAGGAGAGAAGAGAAGAGAGTCAAACACCATCCCGTCACACGTGTGTGTGTGTGTGTGTGTGTGTGTGATCCTAACAGTGCACTCACCCCCAGAAGTGACGCAGGCCGCGGTGAGCTCGGATCTTCTTCAGACGCTCCAGATCTTCTCTCAGTTTGTTGTCCAGACCGTTAGCGAGCACCTGCATCAGTCAGTACACACAAGTTAAACACGTCAGGAGGAAAAGACTGAGCTCAGCTAGATTCTGAAGTACGCTTTTTATCTGAGAACAAGTTTTGTTTTTATGGATATTTAGATATATTTATTCTAAAACCAAGGACACAGGATGATTTTTCCAATAAAAATGAGGCAGAAATGGCATTTAGCCCGTATCTTGTACCTCAGACCGTGTTAAACATGAGGGAATGTGCATGGAAATCAGGTCATGCATGATAACTCATATATGGTGATTTCTGGGAGGAGATGCATGTACGATCAGGTTTTGTTCGTATGTACACTTTTATAAACGAGACCCCTGGTGAGTTCAGGAATCGTTTGCAGGTTTGCACTGACTGTACCTGACTGTATTTGCCGTCTTTGATGTCCTTCTGTCTGTTCAGGAACCAGTCAGGGATCTTGTACTGGCGAGGATTCTGCATGATGGTCACCACCCTCTCCACCTGTCATCAACAGCAGCTCAGATCAACATTACTGGAAACACACCAGAGGGAGCTCTGGATCTCCAGAGGTGACAACAGCGCCAGAAATCCACTATAGAAGAAAGCGATCAGCCAAGCCACGGACGGAGATGTACCGTTTTGACAGTGAGTCTGTCGTTCGTCATGTGAAATGATTGTAGATTTAGTTCATACACTGTATATAAAAACGGTGTGCTAGTTCTAGATAACGGTCCTATCATCACTTCTAAATATTCTGTAACATCACTTACAGCCGCTAATGCATTGCTATATTAGATTAGCCACAAAGCTAATACCATGTTTATCAGTGGAAGAGCGCAAACGTTAATAAGAGGTCAAACTATAACGTTAGCATTTATCTTATTCTAAATATATCTGCAGTGTTTCCCACATAATGACCGCGTAATCAGTCAATGACTAGAAGTTATGAAGTTATGTACAGCGTGCATTAACTTGTTTGAAGGTGGTTCTTCTCAAAATTGACAGCGGTGTGTTCATGACACTAACGTTAACCGTTCAACTTCGAATTGATTCGGTAATCTTCCGGTAACAGTAGGCAAGACGCTGTTTTGATTCAGACTGCACAAAGAGAAGAAGAGAAGATATACGGGTCCGTTGTGAATGTGTCTGTGAGAGCAAATATAGTAACTACAGTAGTGCGTCAGAAATGATTAAACCAGAGAGGACATGTAAATTAATGTGAGCTGAACACGCGCTTTTTTCTATTTTACAGATTGTTTCAAAGCAGCTTTACAGACATAACTGGAAAATGTTGTAATAATATGGTTAAATTTAAGTAGGTAATACCTATTGCTTGACAAAATATATATTTCAAATGTTTACCTATGTAGGAGATCCCTGTCTATTCTAATTCTAATGATGACATGAGTAATGATACATGGTGATATTATTAATACACATGCTTATTCTTTCTCTGTCTCTCTTTCTGCCTACAGATACCTGAGAAAGGTGAATCCTGAAGTGTGGGACTACTTCTGCAAATACTTTAACTTTACTATTATAATTTATTTACAGTACACACAGACTGTTAAAACCAGCTTCAACTGGAAGAAAGTAAGAGTGTTACATGTTTAAAACCAGACTGTTTTTTGATCATTAAAAAATATATACTTTTGATGTGCAATTGTTTAGTCACTGAGACTGTAATCTACGGCTTTTTTTAACATTAACCCTTTCTGGAAAATGGTTTATACAGCCCACATACATAGAACAGGCAGATATTTTGCTATTGAATGTTGTGTAAGTGCAGTTTATAGGAAATAGGTCTAATATCCAGTTCAAAATATCGGCTTGTAAATCGGATCTTTTTGAGTTAACATCGCATCGGCCCCCAAAAATCCATATGGGTCGGGCTCTACTAATTTTATGATTCTTCTTCAGTTTCTATAAAGAACAAGAATCAAGTTAACTTTAATATTGTTAGTTTGATAGCAGACGCTCCTGAAAGAGAGCTGAAATGGACGATGACATCACTGAACTGACCCTCGCTGTAAAGCACTTATAAAGGTGACCTGACTAAAGCTAAAAGCTGTCTGCTGGACTGTGAATATCTGTGTTTCCACCGTCACTTCTGGTGCTTGATCGTGCCTCATCAGGGCTTCCTCAGGGACAACAATGAAACCCTGGGCCAAAGCTAGAGGAGGGGTTATGAACAAAGGAGGAGTTTCTCCGCATCTGGAGAGCGTCAGCACCGCCGATCATTTCAGACTTCAGCATTAGAGACTTAAAATAACTTGAGCTCAAAACTTACTTTCAGTCAGCTGTTGAAATAACAATAGTAAAACATTGATGCTTTTGGGTTTAACTAAATTAACTTAAATATTTAAGAAAACATGCAAACAAACGGCCACTTTTATCATGTTCATTTTGTGATCGCGCATGTTCCAGTGATTTGTTTCTTAGTTTTCTGATAACTTCTCTTTGGTGAAATGATGGGGTTGTGTGACATTGTTCTGAGAGACGTGTAAAGGGTGTGTTTTCAGGCCCGACGGTGGAAACTAGGGATGTCAACGATTAATCGATGATCGATTAATTGTCGATAAGAGATGCAATCGATTAAGGCTATCGATGGTCGGTTAACCGATTCAATGTTGGGCTGCGTGCGGCTCATGCGCACTCAACACGTGCGAGCGGCTGTGAGTGACGGTGACGATATATAAAAGCATCATCATTCATTCACAATGTACAAATTAAGCTTTTAATGTGATTTAAACTTTAAAGTACATTAAAATAGAAACAACATAAAAGTTCTTCAACATTAAATGCAATAGAAATGTAGTTACTAATCATTTCATCAGATAACTGTTTTATATCGTGCGCTTTGCAGGGCTGCGGGACACAGTGACAGGACAGGTAGTCTATTCATTCCTACAACTTGTTAATTCATTCCTACGAATTATTAATGTGGCAATTGTCCATGTTTCATTAATTTTGTTCCCTAAATAACCCATGATTTAAATGAAATAAGGGAATAAATTAATAAATCGAACGAATTCTTAATTCATGAAATCTTTAATTTCCTTTCCCATGTTTACCACAGTAAGAGATGCGAAAACAGTTATTAAAAGCGAAAGATAATAAAATAAACCTGGGAAATAAGAGGGTTAGACTATGAAGATTTAGGAAAAGAAACGATGCCTAAATATACTGAATTTGTGGAAATTCGTGATCAACCGGCAAACCAGAACAAAGCAGCGTAAATGAAGACTATGGGGTCCAAAAGCATGGTCGCGATCTAACATTTTCCAGTTAACCTATTATTCCTCTAATAAACAAAGCTTTTATACCACACTTGTCATAATCAGATCTTATCATTTCTAAATAAATAATTGCTGGATTCAAAACAGCGATTAATAGGCGCTGTGACCGACACATTCCTGGAGCATTCACTGCTGTCACTAAACGGTGACGCCGAGCATCGTTCACAAGTTTCTGCATGGACCTGACTAGGGCACAGGTTCTAAGCCCTGGGACAAAATGGGATGCTTTAAGGAAAATTTATAGCCTACTAAGTAATAGGCCCAACATAAAAATAACAATTTGTTTTCATGTTTTTTTTTTTTTTTTTTAAATAGGCTATGCGAAATATATCCGACTTAAATAGGCTAATTAAGATTAACGGATTTAAAACAGAAGTGTGGGCGCTCCATAAGTTCACAAAAAAAAAAAAAAAAAGGATGACAACGCATTCTGTTTGTTTGCTTTATTTTACAAGAGCCCAAATCTTCTGTTTTTATTGTGAGTGTGCACAAATGAAAGTAAACACTTTTGCGGAAAAGATTTTTTTTTTTTAATGTCTCAGCTGTTTCGATCGCGCCGGAGCCTGCTGCACACGTATATTCTAGCGATTCAAACTTACATCGCAGTCTGTTCATTATCAAAATAAAATAGTCAACTAAACATTAAAAGGTTACACTGGTCAGTTTAAATAGACCGTAGTATACCGGTCCTCTCTGCTGTTCCAAGGACGTTTTTTTGCTCATATGAAGAGGATAATATTTTCCGTCTATATGCGAATGCGTGTTAAGTACAAGCCTAGTTTACATTATAAATAATAGTTTAACATTCAAATACATTGCGAATATGGAAACATTTCGATTTGTGCCGAATGAGACATGAGCAATAACCTCCAAATAAATCTAGCCAAAGCCGCGCTCGCTCATCCTCGTCTGCACGCATGCACTGTCACGATCTAATGCGCTGTATGCCGGATTTTTTAAAATCTGGGACAGATTTCTAGGACAGAATCCAGCAGGATCAAATTAATGTGAGCAACTGTGTTTTGGTGCAGCAGCGCCGATGTAGTTCACTTAATGTGCAGCGCAGTCACACGCGCTCCACATTTCGGATAATTTTATACAATAATGTCAGTTGAAAACATTGCAATTGTGCTTTAAAATACAACAACGAGCACCACAAAACCATTTAAAGATGCGCGTTCAGCGTTCTCCGTGCGGGATTGGAAACTGTCAACAAAGTAAAATGACCTCAAAAGAATGGCGCGCTCTCTTCATTTTATCAAATGATCATAATCGCATCTATTAATTTTATAATCCTGCTACTAGCATTTTATTCAGACTAAAACCTCTTTAATTCAAGTGAGAAAGCGTTTTGTGTGTGTGTGTGTGTGTGTGTGGCTTTTGCACATCCTGTCATACCGCTGACTGCGTGCCTGCAATAGACGCATTTTGCAGTATTATGGTTAACGATTAATCGATTAATTGATCGTTAATTTAAACGACGATCGATCATGGAAATAATCGAAATTTGACATCCCTAGTGGAAACACAGCTAATGTGTGTTTTAGAAGTATTTTCCTGCTGAAAATGAAGAGTGAGCTCACCTCATCATCAGTGAGTTCTCCAGCTCGCTTCGTCAGATCGATGTCTGCTTTCCTAAGAACCACATGAGCGTACCGCCGACCCACTCCCTGCAGAACACACAGAGAGACTTCAGAACACACACACACACACAGCGGAGCACAGATTGTTCAGAACACACACACACACACACAGCGGAGCACAGAGAGAGTTCAGAACACACACACACAGCGGAGCACAGAGAGAGTTCAGAACACACACAGCGGAGCACAGAGATTGTTCAGAACACACACAGCGGAGCACAGAGATTGTTCATAACACACACACACACACAGCGGAGCACAGAGAGAGTTCAGAACACACACAGCGGAGCACAGAGATTGTTCAGAACACACACAGCGGAGCACAGAGATTGTTCAGAACACACACACACACACAGCGGAGCACAGAGAGAGTTCAGAACACACACACACACACAGCGGAGCACAGAGAGAGTTCAGAACACACACAGCGGAGCACAGATATTGTTCAGAACACACACACACACAGCGGAGCACAGAGATTGTTCAGAACACACAGCGGAGCACAGATATTGTTCAGAACACACACACACACACACAGCAGAGCACAGAGATTGTTCAGAACACACACACACACAGCGGAGCACAGAGATTGTTCAGAACACACAGCGGAGCACAGATATTGTTCAGAACACACACACACACACACACACACACAGCAGAGCACAGAGATTGTTCAGAACACACACACACACACACAGCAGAGCACAGAGATTGTTCAGAACACACACACACACACACAGCGGAGCAGAGATTGTTCAGAACACACACACACACAGCGGAGCAGAGATTGTTCAGAACACACACACACACAGCGGAGCAGAGATTGTTCAGAACACACACAGCGGAGCACAGAGATTGTTCAGAACACACACACACACAGCGGAGCAGAGATTGTTCAGAACACACACACACACACAGCGGAGCACAGAGATTGTTCAGAACACACACACACACACAGCGGAGCAGAGATTGTTCAGAACACACACACACACAGCGGAGCAGAGATTGTTCAGAACACACACAGCGGAGCAGAGATTGTTCAGAACACACACACAGCGGAGCACAGAGATTGTTCAGAACACACACACACAGCGGAGCACAGAGATTGTTCAGAACACACACACACACACACACACACACAGCGGAGCAGAGATTGTTCAGAACTCACACAGCGGAGCACAGAGATTGTTCAGAACACACACACACACACAGCGGAGCACAGAGATTGTTCAGAACACACACACAGCGGAGCACAGAGATTGTTCAGAACACACACACACACAGCGGAGCACAGAGATTGTTCAGAACACACACACACACAGCGGAGCACAGAGATTGTTCAGAACACACACACACAGCGGAGCACAGAGATTGTTCAGAACACACACACACACACAGCGGAGCAGAGATTGTTCAGAACACACACAGCGGAGCACAGAGATTGTTCAGAACACACACACACACACACACACACAGCAGAGCACAGAGATTGTTCAGAACACACAGACACACACACACACACACACACACACACACACACAGCGGAGCACAGAGAGAGTTCAGAACACACACACACACACACACACACAGCAGAGCACAGAGATTGTTCAGAACACACACACACACACAGCGGAGCACAGAGAGAGTTCAGAACACACACAGCGGAGCACAGATATTGTTCAGAACACACACACACACACACACACAGCAGAGCACAGAGATTGTTCAGAACACACAGACACACACAGCGGAGCACAGAGATTGTTCAGAACACACACAGCGGAGCACAGATATTGTTCAGAACACACACACACACACACACAGCGGAGCAGAGATTGTTCAGAACACACACAGCGGAGCACAGAGATTGTTCAGAACACACACACACACACACAGCGGAGCAGAGATTGTTCAGAACACACACAGCGGAGCAGAGATTGTTCAGAACACACACACAGCGGAGCACAGAGATTGTTCAGAACACACACACACACACAGCGGAGCAGAGATTGTTCAGAACACACACAGCGGAGCACAGAGATTGTTCAGAACACACACACACACAGCGGAGCACAGAGATTGTTCAGAACACACACACAGCGGAGCACAGAGATTGTTCAGAACACACACACACACACAGCGGAGCACAGAGATTGTTCAGAACACACACACACACAGCGGAGCAGAGATTGTTCAGAACACACACAGCGGAGCACAGAGATTGTTCAGAACACACACACACACACACAGCGGAGCACAGAGATTGTTCAGAACACACACACACACACACAGCGGAGCAGAGATTGTTCAGAACACACACAGCGGAGCACAGAGATTGTTCAGAACACACACACACACAGCGGAGCACAGAGATTGTTCAGAACACACACACACACACACAGCGGAGCACAGAGATTGTTCAGAACACACACACACACACAGCGGAGCACAGAGATTGTTCAGAACACACACACAGCGGAGCACAGAGATTGTTCAGAACACACACACACACAGCGGAGCAGAGATTGTTCAGAACACACACACACAGCGGAGCACAGAGATTGTTCAGAACACACACACACAGCGGAGCACAGAGATTGTTCAGAACACACACACACACACACAGCGGAGCAGAGATTGTTCAGAACACACACAGCGGAGCACAGAGATTGTTCAGAACACACACACACACAGCGGAGCACAGAGATTGTTCAGAACACACACACACACACACAGCGGAGCACAGAGATTGTTCAGAACACACACACACACAGCGGAGCACAGAGATTGTTCAGAACACACACACACACACACAGCGGAGCAGAGATTGTTCAGAACACACACAGCGGAGCACAGAGATTGTTCAGAACACACACACACACACAGCGGAGCACAGAGATTGTTCAGAACACACACACACACACAGCGGAGCACAGAGATTGTTCAGAACACACACACACAGCGGAGCACAGAGATTGTTCAGAACACACACACACAGCGGAGCACAGAGATTGTTCAGAACACACACAGCGGAGCACAGAGATTGTTCAGAACACACACACACACACAGCGGAGCGCACAGATTGTTCAGAACACACACACAGCGGAGCGCACAGATTGTTCAGAACACACACACACACACACAGCGGAGCGCACAGATTGATCAGAACACACACAGCGGAGCACAGAGATTGTTGAGAACACACACACACACACACAGCAGAGCACAGAGATTGTTCAGAACACACACACAGCGGAGCACAGAGATTGTTCAGAACACACACACACACACACACAGCGGAGCACAGATATTGTTCAGAACACACACACACAGCGGAGCACAGATATTGTTCAGAACACACACACACAGCAGAGCACAGAGATTGTTCAAAACACACACACACACACACAGCTGAGCACAGAGATTGTTCAGAACACACACACAGCGGAGCACAGAGATTGTTCAGAACACACACACACAGCGGAGCACAGAGAGCATTCAGAACACATACAGCAGGGAACACACAGCTGAGCACAGATTGTTCAAAACACACATTGGAATGCACTCACTTTGATGGCGGTGATGGCAAACGCAATTTTGCGTCTTCCGTCGATGTTGGTGTTAAGGACACGCAGGATGTGCTGGAACTTCTCTGGAATGACGAGCGACTGAGAAAGTGACAGACACACACACAGACAGCACCGGTTAAACACACGGAACGCTACTGTAACATACCAATAGATGGTAGCGAGTAAGCAACTTACTGACTACAACTACACACTAACTAGAACACCGTTCAGTAATATGTTTACATGTTACAATACACTGAGCACGGGCTTTCTGTCACTCATTCAACTTTAGCTATATACTGTAAACCTGCAATTTCCACCCAGATATATTCTATATCTGCTAAAATCATAAGATGTTAAAGCAGTGCTGTCATACACACACAAATAAGTGCGATGTTGAGAGATTCTCACTAAAATCTTGAGGATTTCATTTCATGCCTACCATCTTGTTCGCTGGTTCCGTGCAAAAAGGAAGTGACCGCGATCTCGCGATAATTTCACCAATGGATGTGCGAAGTCGACAGGAACAAGTTCCGTCACGATGAAAACGTCCGGTCGGGCCAAAACAACATTAAAATAGATGGTCTTTGAAATTATAAAGAGCAGTATATATCATTTTAGTATATATTCCAGAGCTTTTACTTAAAAAAATGATTTCGGGTGATTTTACAGTGTGTCACGCATTTCCGCGGGACTACAGTACTGAAGGGACTTGTAGTTTTTGTGGACTACAGACGCCATGGCGGAGCCGCTGATCCCCGCTGTGGGGTTCTCGAAGCCGGGCGCTGATTCTGCAGCTGCTGCTGGAGTCATGGAGGTGAGGAGGGCTTTCTCTCGGGTTTATCAGCTTCATTGATCGCGTCCACATCCGTTCACACTCGCTAGAGCTCTCTCACAGCTTGTACGGGGAGATGTGACGCGGACCTGCGGGGCTATTGTATGAAATATGACAGTTATTATGGTTGCTGTGAAGGTTGTTTACTGATCTCCACCGATGTAGTCCTGTGCAGCTCGTTGTTTGGGTCAACATCTAAAGATAACATATTTTCGGATGTCCTGTTATTAAGATCACGTGACAGTGTAATGATGTGTCACACACACACACACACACACACACACACACACGCACACACGCACACACACAGTCAGTTCTGTGCAAAAGTCGTAGGCCACTAGTATTTTCACCAACAAAAAAAGGGTTTAAGTCAATTATTTCTATGTTTTGCTGCAGTGTGTTAGAGGGAAATATCAGTTTAATTTCCAAACATTAATAGTAATAATCAGTGAGATGAGATCTGATCATCATCATCAGTCTGAGATCACATGAAGAAACAGAACAAACTGAGACAGACTCAATCCAGAAGAACTGTGTCTCAAGACACTTCAGCAAACCTGCAGAGCTGCAGTACTGAGAGAAGTGTTAGACACACATAGATTTGATTAATTCACTTCTATTCATTTAACTAAATGAAATCAACATTTGGTGTGACACACACTGTGTTAAACAGTTTTCGTCCTCTGTGCACTTGAGCAGTGTTCTTGAGGAGGTTTGCTGAAGTGTTGTCTGAGCTGACTGTCTTCTGTCTCTGATGTGTCTGGAGTAGTCTGACTGTGACGCGGTCCCTGCACTGAATCTGGGCGATCTGGACATCACCACAGACGAGTTCATCCTGGACGAAGTGGACAGTGAGTTGTGTATTGTCTCTCATCGGCTGAGTAAGAGAAGCGCAGGTCACTAATCAATCCCTGTGTTCAGCTCACATTCAGGCGAA
Source organism: Carassius gibelio (assembly GCF_023724105.1). Lineage (NCBI taxonomy): Eukaryota > Metazoa > Chordata > Actinopteri > Cypriniformes > Cyprinidae > Carassius > Carassius gibelio. The sequence goes on along the minus strand of NC_068414.1, from coordinate 7,749,897 downwards.
TCTGGAGGATGATCTGGTGAAGGAGGCGCTCAAGACGGTGAGATGAAGCCGGTGTGCTGGTGTGTGTGTGTGTGTGGTGGTGATGACGATGCTGATGAAGATGTGTGTCTGTGGTGATCAGGGAGTGGATCTGAGGCAGTACTCTAAACAGGTGGAGACCGAGCTGCAGCACATCGAGCAAGCATCGATCAAGGACTGTATCCTCACTTCAGTGCATTTATAACTCAGTCACACCAAAACTGGTGTTTCTGTCAGGGAACATGATTATGTTTCAGTAATCCAAACGTGTGACGGGTGATCATAGAGACTCTTAACAGTAGCGCTGCAGATATCAAAGAGAGTCAGAACATTGCGTCTCTACACAACCAGATCACGGCCTGCGACTCCATCCTGGAGGTGAGGGCTTCAGCACGTACTTTGTAGCATGTACTCTTTACCCTGTACAACTGAAAATCAAAGCACAAAATAAACCAGCGGCAGCGGTTAAAGAGAAAGCAGCCAAAATAAGGCTAATAACCAGCTGCGCGATATCTGTTTGTCAAAGGACAATGAAATATTAGGAAATCAGTAACTTTTATAGTTTTAAGGATTCATCTATATTGGATGACAGTATGGAATCTTCAATTTCTGTATATTTCCACTGAAGGACACAGGTAAATATGACATCTATTATAATGGGTTTATGTGAAGATTGTTTTAAAGCTTTGTTCAGACTGTCAGCACAAATCTGATTTTTGTGCAAATCTAATTGAAATCTGATCACATTTAGAGCTTTCCCCCCAATACTGCTAGTATACTCACCTCTTTGAGATGGGATTAATCGGGATTAATTGCAATTAATCTCAGATTTTTAAAAAATTATTTTTAAAAATTAAATCAAATTGACAGCACTAATTATTATTTATTAGTTGTATTTATATTTATGTTGTGTCCATATTTTGAATGTATTTACTCATGACAGAAGTTATAAAGCATTTGCTGTTGCTTCATAAATGATTTTGCACACTAAAGGACCCATGAAATCAATTGACAAGCACAGTTTTCGTTTTTATTCTTGACATATATCTTAATAAGAGATGCTCTGATGGTAATTTTCTTGGCGATTTCTCGGTGTAAGTGTGACCTGCTGATACCGATTCTTGCCATTTCTGGTTTTCTTTCTAAGAAATAATTGACAAACAAAAATCAATACTTTATTTTTCCTATGTTTTTTCCTAAAATTATTTACATAAATTATTAAACATTACAGTTTACCCCAATCTGGACTAAGTTACAGATGTTTCTTACTTGGTAAATGGTCTGCATATATAGCGCTTTCAACAGACCCCATGGCCATCCAAAGCGCTTTACAACTTGCCTCACATTCACCCATTCACACACCCATTCACACACCCATTCACACACCCATTCACACACTCATTCACACACCCATTCACACACCCATTCACACACCCATTCACACACCCATTCACACACTCATTCACACACTCATTCAAACACCCATTCACACACCCATTCACACACCCATTCACACACCCATTCACACACTCATTCACACACCCATTCACACACTCATTCACACACTCATTCACACACTCATTCACACACCCATTCACACACTCATTCACACACCGACTGTGGTGTCAGCCAAGCAAGGCACATCCAGCTCTTCGGGAGCAGCTGGGGTTTGGTGTCTTGCTCAAGAACACCTCAACACCTTCTGGTTTGTGGACAACCTACATGAACCACTGAGCCACTGCCGCCCACAAATAACAAATACTTTAAAAATAACTCTCAAATGATCATTTAAATAAACAAAGTGGGAAATTACATCTGTTTTGTTATAACTAATTTTCAGTTAATTGTTATTTCTACTAATTTAACCCTTATGGATTGTTCAAATTCACTACCCTTTCGGTATGTTTTTGGATGAAAACATCCATTCAATTAAACTGCTGTAAAAATGTAGCAGATTCATATTTTTTTTTTTTTCAATTTGTTTTGCATAAATCTGTTAATCAACTTCATTCCTAAACAGAACTACCAAATGTTTTTTAAAAATTCAAGATTTTAACTCTTTAATTGCAAAGTTCATAAATGATGTCACTGAAATAGGGGACAAAAAACACACAAAATGACTTATTTTCATTATAAAAGTAATTGTGGCTGGATTTTTTTTTTACTTTTTATAATCAGTGTTGGGCATGTAAAAGATTAGTAACAAGATTGGCTTTGATGCATTTTTTGTTTTTGTGCAGCATTAGATTAAAAAATGTTCTCCCTAATTTGTTGTTGGTGGCTGTTTTTGCCCCATTGACTTCCATTATAACGAAATTTTTTGATTGCAAAGCCAAGACACCATATAATCATGCATTCTTGATTATTTGTGGTTTTCCCTTTTGGGAAGAGGTAAAATTTGTTATTTTTACCCTTTAGATAGGCCTGTGCAAAAAAAGGCCTAGTTTCTGGCTTGTATATGGAGTATAACAGCAAATTATAGTGTGTGTGTGTGTGTGTGTGTGTGTGTGTGAGATTCTTGATTGTTATTGGTTTTCCCTGTTGGGAAGAGGTAGCATTTGTTATTTTTTACAGTTGATCAATAGGTGGGACCATTAACCATTTAGATAGTCCTGTGCAAAAGCTTAGTTTCTGACTTGTATATGAAGCTATATGGTGTATAACAGCATATTATATTGTATGTGTGTGAGAAAGAGAGAGAGTGTGTAAGCGAGACCTTTGCGCACTTACCTTGATGTATTTCAGAAAATCACAATGTACACCTCAGCTCTCAGAACTACATGGAGTAAACAAAAGTGTATTTATGCACCTGCTGCCTTTTAATGGTGGTGAAAGTATTCGGTTGTTAAGTGATGACGTAAGAAGCGCTGTTTCTGGGTCCAGGCCTCAACTCGCTTCACTTGAGAATACGACCTCAGCAGCCGTTTATGAGCACTGTTTATTCATATTAATAATTTAAGCTAAATGCTTTCAAACTTACGATATACACTACAGTCTCCGTGCTCACAGCGTCCCAAACACAAATAAGTTTTATATATTTTTTATATTTCTGTTATATATGTCTGGCAATCTGGGACTTCGGTATGGAGTTAAAGGTGCTGTAGGGAACTTTTGTAAAAAAATATTTTTTACATATTTGTTAAACCTGTCATTATGTCCTGACAGTAGAATATGAGACAGATAATCTGTGAAAAAATCAAGCTCCTCTGGCTCCTCCCAGTGTCCTATTGCCATCGCTCCCATCGCTCCCGGTAAAAAACAACCAATCAGAGCTGCAGAAAGAAAGGGCTTGACTTGTACCAAAGTTTTAGAAATGATTATGTAGCGTCACCCCTCCAGCGAGCTGCAGCTTATTTGTAGTTGGTATTGCATTTTGGTTCATAATACATTATGTTCATAAATTTGATGCGAAGTAGATTTTTTAAAAGGATTTTAAGGTTTTAAGCTGGCTTTACCATCAAGAAAAGAGGAGCATTTCACACATAGGCCATCCGTACTTTTCACCATCAAAGGGCAGCAGGTGCATAAACACACTTCTTTTTTTATTGTTTACTCCAAGTAGTTCTGAGAGCATGAGGTGCATATTTGGATTTTTTCAGATACTGTACATCAAGGTAAGTGCACAAAGGTCTCTCTCACACCCTCTCACCCTCTCACACATGTCGTTATAATGGAAGTCAATGTGGCAAAAACAGCCACCAACAACAAATTAGGGAGAAAGAATTAAATCTAATGCTGCACAAAAACTAACAATGTATTAAAGCCAATCTTGTTACTAATCTTTGACATGCACAAGACTGTGATAAAAGGTAAAAAAGTCCACAATCACTTTTTATATTGAAAATATGTAATTTGTTATGTTTTTTTTTTCTGACATCATTTATGAACTTGGTAATGAAAAAATTAAAATCTTGGAATTTTTGTAAAAATTTGGTAGTTTTCATCAGGACTGAGGTTGATTTAATAGATTTATGCAAAAAAAAATTGAAAAAAATATTTATCCGATACATTTTTGCAGCAGTTTAATTTAGTGGATGTTTTCATCCACAAACAACTCGAAAGGGTAGTGAATTTGTCCACAGTGTACCGTTAAGTTTTTGAAAAATTTCAAAAAGCATTTTCCCAAAATATGGGTCAAAATAAGGTTTATCGGCAAAAATCATTCCATTAGCTCAAACACAGAGAAAGTTGTTGCCAAAATAAGACTCAACTTTACCCCCTAGTGGACGAAAACGTCCCTAACAACGCATTAGGGTTAACTCCGTAAATATATTGTTCTCTTCAAGCCGGACAACTTTCTAATCTATAGTCATTAGCTATGACCGACAGGAAGTTGGCTATTTTGATTTGCATGCAGATTTTTGGAAGAATATGGCTGTATGAATAATCAATACTACTCGTATGAAAATCATGGAATTCACACCAGAATATGTCAACGTGATTACACAAACCTACACAAACCTAAACTGCAAACAAATTTTTTATATCTTGAACAGTGTTGCCAGGGCGATTTATTAAAGTAACAGTAAAAGAAAAATAGAAAGAGAATCTCTATTACAATTTTGGTTTAAAAGTCATTTATTTCTGTGATTTTGTCTGTAATACTAGCTGTAATGCAGGTGAATCTATTTTACAAATGCTTATAGATCCTTAAAATCATTTAAAAATGATTATAAATAAAGGTTTTGGTTACACTTTTCAATAAGCTCTCATTTGTTAACATTAGATAATGCATTAACTAACAATGAAAAATAAAAAAAGAAAGAAATCTTTGTGTGTGTGAGTGAGTGTGTGCACAGTTTTCCTGATGCCACCAGGGAGGCTTCTCCACTGATGGCTTGGGCCCGCCATCACTGCGTGAAGCTACATTTTAAATGTAAGTTTGAATATAACTAAAAATGAAAAAAATAAATAAATATGACAAAAACCTGAACATTAAGATGAAATCTTAACATACAATTTAAAATATTCACAAAAACTACAATGGACCCAAATGACATGTTTAACGGTCATCAGCATTTTAAATCCTTGAAAGTTTTTATATTTATATTAGTGCTGGGCAAGTTAACGCGCTATTATCGCTTTAATACGTTAATTAATTAATGCAGGCAGTTGTTTTAACGCGCATTAACAAAGTTTTTTTATTATTATGAAAGTCTGTTGCTCACTGGCTCAGAATACATTTACAGACAAATCATGGGTCACAGGAGGGTGTGCTCCTTATCAAATTTAGGCTAAGCATCAGTGTTCACAAACGAGTGTCCACTGTTATTTTTAACAGAAAAGAATGCAACCAGCTTGTAATCATGACGTTATGAGCGCTCACACTTACTGATGTATATATAACTGAAGTGTTATATACAGAGCCAGGGACTGATAGATGGAACGATCACACTAGTCAACTGAACCAGGCTTTGGGGCTCAAATGTGCTCCAGCACGGTTCAGATTGCCTAATTATTCTCCCTCATCCCGCACACACACGGGTCTGTTCCCACCCTCTGCTGCGATGGGTGCAGTGATCCTGCAGGTCTCTTAACAGGAAGATGCCTGGTATAATGTTACGATCCAGGCTCTGGACTCTGAGCATAATGTTAATGTCCTGGCATTGACAAATAGCTTGTTTTATATTTAATTTAATTACATTAATGTTATAGGTTGAGATTTAGGCTACAATAGATATTTTAACTGCTACTATGTAAAAGGAACAATGCTGTAAAAAGCACCTTATTTGTTTAAAGTGTTTGCAAACCAAATGTTTTTACACCTTTGCTCATATAGATGTAGGACTACTTTTGAATGAAAATGTGCAGACAATAATGCGATTAATTTGTATGTACGTTTGTAACACTAGACTTTGAATTATATCACCATTGCATCAAATTACAAAAAAAAGTTCCTCTTTGTGCAGCGCATGGAGGGCATGTTGAGCAGCTTCCAGAGCGACCTGTCGTCCATCAGCAGTGAGATCCAGACGCTCCAGCAGCAGTCGGTCAGCATGAACCTGAGGCTGAAGAACCGGCAGGCCGTGCGCAGTCATCTCAGCCAGCTGGTGGATGAGCTGGTCGTCCCCAGCACCATGATCTCGTAAGGACACGCTCATCACAGGCAGCGCTGTAGCGTCTCAATCATTCAGTTAGGAGCTCTGTGTGTGTGTGTGTGTGTTTCAGTGTGATTCTGGACAGTCCTGTGACGGAGCAGGAGTTTCTGGAGCAGCTTCACGAGCTCAACAGCAAGATCAACTATGCTAAAGAGCTCAGCTTCAGAGAAACCCTCGCCTGCTCCGACGTACAGGACATCGTAGATCGCCTCAAAGTTAAAGTGAGAGCACGTCACCCTTGACTAATGTGACGATCCCATCGCTCTCGATGGAAGAGATGCATCAGGCTCTGATTGTGTTCACAGGCCGTCTCAAAGATCCGGGAGTTCATCCTGCAGAAGATCTACTCCTTCAGAAAGCCCATGACCAACTACCAGATCCCTCAGAACACGCTGCTGAAGTACAGGTACACGGCGCTCTAGTGTGTGGAGTAACAGGACATTCACACACGGTATGCTGTACGGGAGCTCTGGGATGTGGTGATCTCTGTATAGACACGACATCTCAAACTGCAGCGCAGTGAGCTCTTCATCTTTACTATTGGTAAAATAAGCTGTTTTTAAGGTATAAGGTAATCGCAGTATCAGTGTTTTGCGAAAATATATTATAGATATATAATTTAGAAGTTAAACTAAAAAAAACATTGAGTGCAATTTACATGTCTGCAATTTTATAGTTAAAAATATCTGTTAGCTAATTCAATTTAAGTTTGGGCTCTTGGTAATGTAAAAGGGATCCCTATAGTTTTAATATATATATTTGTGTGTGTGTGAGTGTGTGTGTGTGTGTGTGTGTGTGTGAGAGAGAGTGTGTGTGTGTGTGTGTGTGTGTGTAGCTGGGTGAGGGAGTTCAAGGACCCCTTTAAAGGATTGTTTAACATCAAAATAACATGAATGTAAAGGTTGCCTCAAAAAGACTCTTGAAAGAGAAAAATGATGAGTTATTATTATTTCTTAATAATCGTCAATGTAATATTTGTTGTCCACTGTTCTGAATGTTTTGGGTCAGGCGTGATCCCTCTTTGGTAGACAGCCCTGATCCTGTGATTAACAGAGCCTTTCTGAAATAAAATAGTAACTAAAATGATTGGATTCAAGAATCCTGATATTTCCTGAGACTGGAGTACAGTTGATCTAATGGAAACACAGTAATCCTATCGTTCCTGTTTCTGGTGCTGATTATGGCTGTGTTTCTGCCCATCTGCAGGTTTTTCTATCAGTTCCTGTTAGCCAATGAGAGGACAGTCGCTAAGGAGGTCCGGGACGAGTACGTGGACACCATGAGCAAGATCTACCTCAGTTACTTTAAGTCCTACAGCAGCAGACTGCTGAAAGTGCAGGTGACCGTATGAAACACTGACTGGATCCGTTTAGACTGAGACATCTCTAACCTCAAGAACAACACAGGGGTGTGAACGGCACTGGTCTCGTCATTCAGAGAGATTACGACTCGTTTCTACTAGGGATGCACTCTGTATCAGGCCCCATACTGAGCTCCTTTACTCCAACTCATTAAAGGGTCCCGACAGCGAGCGCTGATACCACACAGCAGGTGATGAGTGCCATATTCAGACCAGAATGATTAGAGATTATTAGAGATCAAGGATGTCTATGAAGCTTGAAACATTCAGTGTTAAGGGCTGTATAGCTGAGGTGCACGAGCTGATGAAGAGAGGATTGAGTGAATATACCTTTCATCACTGGAGAGTTTAGAGTTCGCTCGGATCTGTCAAAAACAAGTAAAACAATGCACAAGTTACTCAAGGGTTTGATCGACTTACTAGTCTTGTTAAAGGAGCAGTCCTCATCTGAAGTGTAAGAGCTGGTGAATGTGTTTGGTGGCAGATTAAGAGCGTGTAGCAGTGTAAAAACAGAGCAGACATCCAGACAAGCAGTCTCCTGTTGTGTGATGTTTGGTGTTCACGAGTGGTTCCCTGCATTATCAGAGCAAAGCGCGTGATTACAGCACTAATGCACTGCAGTGGGGCAGCTCTAATGGTAAAAATGGTTTAAAGGTTCAAATGTTAAGTTTAGCATTTTATAAAACATTTAGTTTTTGTGGAAACTTGTATCTGAACTGTAAATTATGCTACAGTTTAATATGGTACTATAGACATTGCCCCACCCCGGTCATATGGTATTAATTTTACTTGTGCAGGTCTTAAAAAGGTCTTAAATGTAAAATCCTGCAGAATGTATGTGTGTGCAACAGTGTTAATTTCGTTGACTAAATATTTTCGTCATTATTTTCGTCACGAATATATTTTTGCAGACGAAAACGAAACGAAAACTAAAATAGAAGGCACTGATAGAGACTAAAACTATGACTAAATTGATTGACATTATCGTCAACGAATAAAGGACGAGACGAAAATAGACTGTGACGAAAATCAAATCAGCAGACGGGAGAGATGAATGAACGAGGAATGAACAAAAGAACCGGCAAAACAGAACAGACTGCATGAGAGAAGAGAACCAATCAGAGCCTGACTTATTGAGACGTGAAGCGAAGGTTTTCAGTTTTTAAATGAGCTCCCGGGAAGTCGGCATTCGAAGAGGTGATGTCTAAAAGAGCGACAAAATGTCCACAGCTCACTTCACGTTTGACAACGAACAAAACAAAACAAACTGTAAAGCACGCGGAGCGCTCATTCGTGGCAAGAACACAACCAATTTGAAAAGACATTTACAGACGAGCCACCCGGACATTTTCTCAAATGTAATTTTACAACGATGTTCTTTTGTTTATTGAGCTAAGCAAAATTGGAATAGTGCAGTGCGTAGATGTTGTAGCATTAAATATTACGAACTGAAAAGTACTGTAAAATAGCCCCTTCTTCAAATTAGATGCGAGCACAATACTAATACGTAATATCATGATAAATACATTTGATTAATACTAATGTTTAGTATATTTTATAATGTTCTACTTGTTGACAATATCACAAATATTTCTATATTAGTCATGTGAAACATGAATGTTCACATCCTATCATTATACATACAAATCTAGCAATATTGTAGTATTTAAAACATACAATATTGCTAGACAAATGAATACCTTATAAAATCTTGTTACTTTTTTTTATCCACCCAACTTATTAAATATTTACTTTAAATGTATGCACTTATTGTTCAGCTCAGCTGTAAACTTTAAGGTCCTGGACCTAACTTTATTTTTCTTTTATTGATGGTCAATTGGCAGCTAGTTATTGTTTACATTATCATGACAGTGTTTGTTGCTGCATAAAAGCTTTTGAATCGAAATAAAGACACAGTTGTGTTGAAATAAAGTTGAATTTGTGTTTTATATATTTTGGTTAAGTTTGTTTCCTATACCAGCTGTAAAAAATTGTCTAGTAAATCTGTTATTGATTTTAGTCTTATTTTAGTCGACTAAAATACCAAGCAATTTTAGTCGACTAAAATACCAAGCAATTTTAGTCGACTAAAATAAGACTAAAATTAAAACAAATCAGATGACTAAAACTTGACTAAAACTAAAAAGAATTATAGTCAAAAGACTAAGACTAAAACTAAATTAAAATTTAGTGTCAAAATTAACACTGGTGTGCATTGCATAATAATGTTTGATTCTCTCTGTTGTTGTCAGTATGAAGATGTTGCAGACAAGGATGATCTGATGGGGGTGGAGGACACAGCCAAGAAAGATATCCTTCAAACTAGAGAATTAGTAGAGACTTATTTCAAGATGATTAGGTTGACTGTAAACATATTTCCTCTTGAGTTTGGCAGAGAAAGGCATTCGCTTTTCAGTGTAGCGGTATAATGTGGTTGATTTCTTTAACTGCTATCAGGCTTTTTCTCCAAGCCTTCTCTCAAGAGTAGGAACACAATCTTCACTCTCGGCCAGAGGGGGGCAGTCTTGAGTCCTGGGGAGCTGGAGGGGCCCATACTGATCCCACACGCCGCTCAGAGAGGAGACTCCAGAGTGAGACGCTCATCTTCTGCTTTACACTGCTAGCCTAACTATTCAACCCTGGCTAACTCTAGCGATGGGTGCGCGCTGGGAACCAATCATAGTTCAATATGAACAACAAAACTTCCTGTAGACTTACAGTTCTGTGCAAAAGTCGTAGGCCACTAGTATTTTCACCAACAAAAAAAGGGTTTAAGTCAGTTATTCCTATGTTTTGCTGCAGTGTGTTAGAGGGAAATATCAGTTTAATTTCCAAACATTAATAGTAATAATCAGTGAGATGAGATCTGATCATCATCATCAGTCTGAGATCACATGAAGAAACAGAACAAACTGAGACACTTCAGCAAACCTGCAGAGCTGCAGTACTGTGACAAGTGTTAGACACACATAGATTTGATTAATTCACTTCTATTCATTTAACTAAATGAAATCAACATTTGGTGTGACACACACTGTGTTAAACAGTGTTTGTCCTCGGTGCACTTGAGCAGTGTTCTTGAGGAGCTCTGCAGGTTTGCTGAAGTGTCTTGAGACACAGTTCTTCTGGATTGAGTCTGTCTCAGTTTGTTCTGTTTCTTCATGTGATCTCAGACTGATGATGATGATCAGATCACATCTCACTGATTATTACTATTAATGTTTGGAATTTAAACTGATAAGTACTACTGACAGTACAGCAAAACAAATGTTGTGTAGGTGTAAATACTAGTGGCTGATGTTTGCAGCCTAACAAGACATCTTGTGTTAGTGTTCATCACTGAAGCAGTCTCTCTCTGACACACACACACACACACACACACACACACACACACACACACATCTGTTGTGTTCTGAAGCGGTCTCTCTCTCTTTCTCTCTCTCTCTCACACACACACACACACACACACATCTGTTGTGTTCTGAAGCAGTCTCTCACACACACACACACACACACACACACACACACACACACACACACACACACACACATATCTGTTGTGTTCTGAAGCGGTCTCTCTGTCTCTGTCTCTCTCTCTCTCTCTCTCTCTCTCTCTCACACACACACACACACACACACACATCTGTTGTGTTCTGGAGCGGTCTCTCTTTCTCTCTCTCTCTCTCACACACACACACACACACACACATCTGTTGTGTTCTGAAGCGGTCTCTCTCTCTCTCTCTCTCTCTCTCTCACACACACACACACACACACACACACACACACACACACTGTTGTGTTCTGAAGCGGTCTCTCTCTCTCTCTGTCTCTCTCTCACACACACACACACACACACACACACACACACACACATCTGTTGTGTTCTGAAGCGGTCTCTCTCTCTCTCTGTCTCAGTACCCGTATGAAACGCTCTTCCGCAGTCAGCACTACGCTCTGCTGGACAACGGCTGTCGAGAGTTCCTCTTCCTGTCCGACTTCTTTATGGTGGCCGGAAACTCTGCTCTGGATTTGTTCAACAGCATTATGGGAAAGACACTCAGCATGTTCCTGGTACTGTTACTTTCTAGTATATCCCAGCCATCTCTCTGTGTTACTCCACTCGTAACAGTTGATTTATTGATCTTTGTGTCTCTCCTCGGTCTGCAGAAGAGTCTGTCCACGTACCTGTCAGACTGTTACGACAGTATTGCTGTGTTTCTCTGCATTCACATCATCCTGCGCTTCAGAGCCGTCACAGTCAAGAGGAACATCCCCGCGCTCCACAAGTGAGTCCTCGTTCACCACAGCACATCTGTCACATCATTCACCTGTTCTCTGGATACATGCTATTGGTCTTTTTAACCGTTCATCCATGCATAGCTTTCATTTCTATTATAGTTGCATATTTTTGACCTTTTTAGGCCTTTTTTGGTTTTTATTAGGAGCAGAGTCTGTGAGACTATTGGCAACATGTTGTTTTTCTTTTTACCTTAACACAACCCACTTCATCTGTGAACCTTGCTGCGTAGTGCTGGCAGCTCACAAGCCTGTTTGGCGGTTTAACAATCTTAAACAATGTTGTGTTAGCTTGCATGCCATCAGAGCCAGTCCTGACATTAGCAAAACAAAACGTGACGCTCCATTACACTGGAGATGAGACGAGAGGCACGAGACACTCCCTACAGACACGTCCAAGACGCTTTGACCTCGCAGACGTCAGGCATGTCCTTTAGCATCTGTCAAACACATTCAGGGTTTATTTTAATAGATGTCTGGTGGAGTGTGTTGTGAGGAGACGGCCTGTCCTTCAGCACGCTTAGCTTTCAGTACTCATTCCAGACTGAGCGACAACAAAACAAATGCTGTTTATGAGTCGATGAGAATATTGCCACATCAAAATACAGTCAACAACGTTTGTTTGTTTCAATAATGTGTGTGTGTGTGTGTGTGTGCAGGTACTGGGAGGCTGTGCTGGAGCTGCTGTGGCCCAGATTCGAGCTGATTTTAGAGATGAACATCCAGAGCATTCGAAACACTGATCCTCAGAAACTGGGTGTGCTGGACACCAGACCGCACTATGTGTGTACCCTCACACACACACACACACACACACACACTCACACATTATTTTATACTGACCACGCGATACTTTCTATCTCCTAACCCAAAACCTGCAGCTAACAGAAAACCACAGGCTGGACACCCTCCATGTTACTATCCTTGCAGGGACATTTGGTTCCCCAGTGTAGCATTAACACACACACACACACACACACACATATTCTCTGTCATTTTAGACATCCCACCAAACAGGTATTAGACCTATAGACCTGTGTAGCCACATCTCAGTATGACTAAACGGTCACACTTTATTGTACAGTCTTGTTCCACATGTACTGTATGTACTATGTTCTTATAACAGTGATTGAACCTGGGTGATAGCTAGGTATAGTGAAGTACAGCACAGCAGCGTCCTCTGATGAGAAAACTCTCCTGACGCTGTAATAACTGACCAAACATGCACTCGTATCACATGGATCGGTACGGTACATTTCACACTGTATTGACACTGTGATTACCTGTTGTAGGCTGGTAGTTTGAGAAGGGTTCAGGTCATAAGAAGCCAGGCTTGTGTAGAGACTCACATGTGTTGTGATGGAGTGTAAGCAGGGTAACTGGTGTGTTTTCCTGCTGTCTGTGTAGATCACACGCCGCTATGCTGAATTCTCCTCTGCTGTGGTCAGTATAAACCAAACCTTCCCCAACGAGAGGACCAATGCTCTTCTGGGACAGCTGCAGGTGAGTATTTCACAAAGTTGTGCTAGCTTTAAAACTTAGCTCCTGAATCTGTGAGAGGTTAGGATAGTCACTGAGACCAAGCCACAAACTCTTCCTCTGAACCTCAACATTATAGAAAGAGCTGTGTGTTTATAATGGGACCGGATCAGCGGTGGTTTTGGAGGTTATCCCTCTGATTATATCCACAGCTGTGCTTGTGTGCAGTTTGGTTTGCATGTCATGATTATTCTTCTCTGTTAATAAAAAGGCCGTTTATATTCATATCCACGAATTGTTTAGGAGAAGCTCATGTAAAAGGCTGACAATTAGCTTTAGAACACATGCTTTGTGTATTCGTGACCCTCTCTTTGAATGTTTGAACCTGTGGATACGGCCTGGTGTTTCAGGTGGAGGTGGAGAACTTTGTGCTGAAGATGGCGGCTGAGTTTCCCTCTAGACGAGACCAGCTCATCTTCCTCATCAACAACTACGACATGATGCTCGGCGTGCTCACGGTGAGGCTGCTCGCTGCTGACCGCTGCGCTGTGTTCTAGCCCAGACGGCCCGGTGACGCGTGTGTGTGTGTGTGTGTGTGTGTGCAGGAGAGAGCGGCGGACGACAGTAAGGAGGTGGAGGGCTTCCAGCAGCTGCTGTTGGCCAGAACACAGGTCTGCAGGAGCAGCTCACACCAGCGTCACTGAGTGAGTAACTGAGAGTAACTGTGTGTCGCTCTGGAACAGGAGTTCATAGAGGAAATTCTCTCTCCTCCGTTCGGAGGGATGATTGCGTTCGTGAAGGAGAGCGAGGCACTAATGGAGAAAGGGCAGCTGGACAAGCTCCGAAACGATGAAGGTGAGTGCTGGAGCTGTGTGTTCACTGTCCAGGTCTATGTCAGACTGCTTCTCTTGCGTCTCTTACAAACTTTCATTCATCGTTGGATAGTATTCTTTCTTATATATATATAGATTTTGTTCATCTAAATTCTCATGCTTCAAAATGTCATGAAGAAATCCACTTGAATGGCGTGGTTCAATCAGAGTTCTCTATAGAGGCGCAGCGGTTTTTTAAGATTTCTGTGCTTTAATGTAGAGCGCATCGGATCTGGCCAACAGATGCTCAAACGCGTTTGCAGTGAGATTTGTTCTCACACTTCTTGATGTTGGTGGATGCTCCCAATATTACAGGTTGTGCTGTGTTTTTGATCAAATAAGCCTTGTTAAAATGTTAACCTTACGGACCCAAGCTTTGGAGCCCTGTGGCCATGTTTCCATGAGAAGAGCTCCGTGACACTTCTGCGTGTGCTGTGTCTGGGGATTTTAATATTCACATAGATAATGCAGAAAACAAAACTACAAAAAGAAATGATAACGGTTCTAAACACCTTTGACCTGATTCAGCATGTGCATGGACCCACGCACAAAGGTGGACACACTCTGGATCTAATCATCAGTAGGGGTCTAAACATTTCATCCATTGTTATAAGGACGTAGAACTATCTGATCACTTCTGTATTTTCTTTGATATATTGATCTCTGCTACCACTGAATCTAGATCTGTCTCTGTCAGGAGATGCATAAATGAGAACACAAGTGTACTATTTATGGAGGCTATATCTTTAACACCAAGCATTTCTGCAGACTCTGTTGATATTCTCCTTGATTCCTTCAACTCAAAAGTTAAGAATGTTATTGATGATATTGCACCAATAATAGTCAGTAAGAAAACAAACAGACAGAAATCAGTTTGGAGAAGATCAATAGCAGATCTGACTATGAAAAGACAATGCAGAAAAGCCGAGCGGATATGGAGGAAGACGAAACTTGAAATTCACTACAGCATCTATAAAGACAGCCTTCATGCTTTTAATGTGAAACTAGCCACAGCTAGACAGAACTTCTTCTAAAACCTTATAAACAGTAACTTAAATAACACTCATACTCTTTTTGCCACTGTTGAGAGACTGACAAACCCCCCAAGTCAGATTCCCAGTGATATGCTCTCAGACAGCAAATGCAATGAGTTCGCTTCTTTCTTTTCTGAGAAGATCATAAATATCAGGAAGGTGATTAGCAAATCCTCAAGTAATGCAGAGGTCAGACAGATTCGGCGAAAATATGAAAAAGATACTATGTCTATTTTTGAAGCAATTTATAGCAAAATTTGGGAAGAAATAGTGCAGCACCTAAAATCGTCAACCTGTTATCTTGACACACTTCCCACATCTTTTTTCAAAAGTGTGCTTGACTGCTTAAAAGCAGATCTCTTAGAAGTGGTGAATGCCTCACTTCTTTCTGGGACATTTCCAAACTCCCTAAAAACTGCAGTTGTTAAGCCCCTCCTGAAAAAGACCAATCTTGATAACACAATTCTGAGCAATTAAAGACCAATATCTAATCTTCCTTTTATAGGCAAAATTATAGAAAAGGTAGTTTTTAATCAGCTGTACAAATACTTAAAGTCAAACGGATACCTGGAGAATTTTCAATCTGGTTTCCGACTGCATCACAGCACAGAGACAGCACTCATTAAGATAATAAATGATATTCGCTTAAATTGTGACTCTGGCAAAATATCGGTGCTGGTATTGCTAGATCTCAGTGCTGCGTTTGACACTGTCGATCATAACATACTACTAGAGAGACTGGAAAACTGGGTCAGGCTTTCTGGGATGGATCTCAAATGGTTCAGATCATACTTAGAAGGGAGAGGCTATTATGTGAGTCTAGGAGAGCATAAGTCTAAGTGACGTCCATGACATGCGGAGTCCCACAAGGCTCAATACTTGCACCGCTCTTGTTCAGCCTGTATATGCTTCCACTGAGTCAAATAATGAGAAAGAACCAAATTGCCTATCACAGCTATGCTGATGATACCCAGATTTACCTAGCCTTATCTCCAAAGGACTACAGCCCCATTGACTCCCTCTGCCAATGCATTAATTAAATTAATAGTTGGATGTGCCAGAACTTTCTTCAGTTTAATAAGGAAAAAACTGAAGTCATTGCATTTGGAAACAAACATGAAGTGTTCAAGGTGAATGCATACCTTGACTCTAGGGGTCAAACAACTAAAAATCAAGTCAGGAATCTTGGTGTGATTCTGGAGACAGACCTTAAGTTTCAGTAGTCATGTCAAAGCAGTAACTAAATCAGCATAATGGGTTCTTCCCAAAAAGACCATTAGACAGCTGCAGCTCATCCAGAACACTGCTGTCAGGATTCTGACTAGAACCAGAAAATCTGAGCATATCACACCAGTCCTCAGGTCCTTACACTGGCTTCCAGTTACATTTAGGATTGATTTTAAAGTACTTTTACTCGTATATAAGTCACTAAATTACCTAGGACCGAAATATATTGCACATATGTTCACTGAATATAAACCTAACAGAGCACTCAGATCACTAGGATCAAGTCAGTTAGAAATACCAAGGGTTCACACAAAACAAGGGGAGTCTAACTAACTCCTTTAGTTACTATGCTGCCCGCAGCTGGAATCAGCTTCCAGAAGAGATCAGATGTGCTAAAACACTAGTCACATTTAAATCTAGACTCAAAACTCATCTTTTAGCTGTGCATTTATTGAATGAGCACTGTGTGATGTCCGAACTGATTGCAATGTATTTTCACTGTTTTTTATTTTATTTTATTTTAAAATCATTTTCTAGCTGTTTTTAAATTAATTTTAAAGTAAATGTTTTAATCATTTTAAAAGTTTTAAAATTGCTTGTTTTAATTTTGTTATTATTTTTCTTTATGATTATTTTACTTTATTTTATGTAAAGCACTTTGCATTGCATTGTGTACGAAATGTGCTTTATAAATAAACTAGCCTTGCCTTGCCTTGCCTTGTAGCTCGTATCACGCAGCTGGTGCGGGGCTTCTCCAGCTCGTGGAAGCAGTCTGTGGAGGCCTTGAGTCAAGACGTCATGCGCTCCTTCACCAACTTCAAGAACGGAACCAGCATCATTCAGGTACAGTCTCTGCAAATGATCTCACAGCCCATAAACCTGCTGTCACACCCATGAATGTCTGTCTTCTCAGGGAGCGCTGACCCAGCTCATCCAGTACTATCATGGTTTCCACAAGGTCCTCTCGCAGCCCACCTTCCGCAGTCTGGCAGTGCGCTCCGAGCTCATAAACCTCCATCATCTGATGGTGGAAGTCAAGAAACACAAGCCAAACTTCTGAAGCTGAGAATCTGTGCACGCTGTCAGAGAACATCAGACAGTTTCCTGATGAACAAAACTAGGGACTGTATGAAATGAAGAAAATCTGTTCTCAGTTGAGTGGCATTAGTCTTGTTATTATCCACTTCTGGATAACACTGGAAATGATCTCACAATCTAAACCTGTTTTTCTTATCAGGTAAAAGTAGCTTAGAAATGTTTGTTTCTTCTGAAAACATTAAAAGTATGATATTTTGTAGTGAAGGTTTATTTTCTGTTTATTTGGAGCACTACTCTTTTTATTTGGTCAGTCTTTTGTTTTTGCTTGCTGGATATCGGCTCTTTTTTCATTAGATGCATTTGTAATTTCATATTTAATATGATTTGATTTCTTTCAATGTTTTCTCTGTAAATTCAGTTGCAGCTTCTCTAAGTGTTTTTTGTGTATGAACTGGTGTCTTTTGGTTTTTCACACACATCTCTGAACGTGTGCACTGTTGCTGTATTTAAGTTATAACAAAGAAAAGCATTCCATGTCTTGAAATAAAAGATATCAGATTGAAAGTCCCTGAAAATGTTCCCATCGTTTTGTCAATCCATTAAAGCAAAAAATAAAATTAAAGTTAAAATTAAAATTTACAACAGATTACAAAAAAATCTAATTATTATAAGGGGCCGCTTGTATCTAGCTGTGGAAGTTTATGTTCTTTAAACCTTTAAACCTAAGCATTTATTGCTCATTTATTGAGTCTTCATTTAGGAGTGCAGATGTTGACCATTTTCTAAATAAAGTGTTGCAAATTACTTCACAGAATTTGCTTTAACTTTCCTAACCGCTAAATACAACATTATAATCAAATAAATGTGTATTTTAGTATGAACACACTTCTATTTGAAGCTTAATCTTTCTACATGGTAATTGTGTGTGTGTTAAGGAGTTTAGAGAAGTCTCCATCCATCAGAGCACACTGACCTAAGACACAGGAATCACTGCTTTAAATAAAGCCTCATGCACACACATTAATGTTTGTTACAGATATTCTATAATGCTATTATTTGCATTTGTGTTAAAAGCATACCTCAGTTATGTTAAATCAGAGTGAAATAAAAGCATGACCCACGTAAGTTAAGTAAGGGATAATGTACATCCAGCCAGTTGTTCTCTCAGAATAAACCCTGACGCGAGGAAACACCCCGTGCACTCAAACCACTTATTACACAAAAAAGGTTGAGCTGAAGGTGATTGGTACAGGGCTGACTGCTGTAGCCCGGATGAGCCTGTGTCATCAGCTTTTACCTCAGAATGTTGCGACTGACCAATCAGAATCATGTATTCCACAGAGCCGTGTAATTAGTTAATTAGTTCAATTTAAATGAAGATTTGCATGATTAAATCTTGTTTCTTGATGTATGTAATGTAGTTATGGAAGAGTTGGTGCGGGGCAAATATAATTTGAATGCACCTCATCTCAGATGTGCAGGGCGAATATGAAGCCAGTGGACATATTTCATAAATGCAGATGGATGGAGGAAAATGTTTCTTAGGAATAGTTAAGGTTTCCATTTCTTCACTGAAATAAAATCAGTGTTTGTGTGTGTGCTGACTGTCACCTTATTCCTGTCTGCTTTCATTGATGATTTCAAATATTTATTCACATGTATGTGCTGAGAATAAATGTAAACAAAAGGTTTAATTCCATCGGATATACAAATATGTCGAAAATGTAGCTTGAGATGTTGTATACACTAAGGCGTTTCGGAGATATGCTCATGTTCATTGAGAATGGATTGACCAATCAGCTTGAATCCCATAAGTTTTTGTTGGCAAGATCTAATGTTCTGGTTTAGTTTCTGTGAAAATGAGAGCAGCAGTCTGGCCGGAGTTTGAAAAAGATTTTTTTGTTTTTTTGTTTTGTGTTTTGGAAAATTAAAAATGGTAAATGGCAGGAAACCTTCACGATAGGAAAAAAGTGTAAACCCTTGTGTCAGAGATGAGGTAAGATCCCATGCCCTGTAGATGGTGAAACACATGCCATCTTCATCCTCTCTCTCTACCTGTACTTGTTGAACAACGGCAGTCTCTTCCTGCTTTAATGCTCAGCACTTCTGTGATGCAAAGAGAAGACCACCACTGGACTGATGAATAACCCAAAAATCACTGTGCATAACTATTCATAATGCTGCAAATAGCATTGGACAATGTCCTAACTACATGATGAAAATATTCTGCCTTGCACAAGTGTCTAAGACATTCATTTGAGCTGGAAAGGCCTCAGACTCATGTTGAGGAACCCATGCTCCTCCAGACAATCCTCCAGTAATCTCCACCGCTACTCTCTGCTTTCCTCAGCATCTTCCTCCACGCTGCTGATCTACGTGCATTGTCTTTAAACAAGTTGTGGTTTGAGGCATATAATATTCTGTTCTGTATATGGTTTTCACAGCTGCCTTTGCTCATATTTAGCAATAATAATGAAGGCCACTGTAAATGCTGATCAAATCTGCCTGGCTGTATGCACTCTGACCACATCTAGACATGCTCATGTTCTGTGGGATCTCCTGCCAGACCTGGATCTGAGCATCAGTGAGCTCCTGGACAGCCTGGGGTTACTCGGCTGATTCATATGCTCCTATACATAGTGTCCCATGAAGGCCAGTGAATAGCACCAAAGCCTTAGTCATCCAGAATCAGCCTGAACACACTGACCACACGAGGCTGGGCTTGGTCATGCTCCAGTGTTGGCTCTGACAGAAGCTCTGAGGATTTTATCCCCGGTACCTAACAGAAGGAAGTGTATCGCTGACTCGCAACCCTTCAAGATATTCCTCCACTGCCTAACCGCTCTCACAGCATCTCCTGACTCTTACATGTCTGTCACATGTGCTCCATGTGAACCTGCTCCCATCCGTGAAGAGAACGGGGCACCAAGGACAGACCTGCCTGGTGCTGGGATGTGAACACAGGTCCCACTACAGGAAGTCAGACCCTCATGCCACCCTCATGGAGTCTGTTTCTCAGGAGACTTAGATGAGATTCTCATATATCTCCCATTTTAGTATCCACAGCATTTCAGATTAAATAAAAGTAGACACAACTGAGACATGAGAAAGTTCTGAAAGAAAGGAATCCAAAATGACAATGAGAGAGGAACGTGTGAGAAACATGGAAGATATCTTTAGTGTCTTGCTGTAATCTCTAGCAAGACTCCATTATGAAAATGTTTTACTGCTCAGAGATTGCTGTTGATATTTTATTGCAATGGGGTTTTTCTCCTTTAATGGTCAGGACAGTAGGAGTAGAGACAGGAAACAGTTGGACAGGTAAGAACCTTCAGCTGGGACTCAACCCGTGCTGTTTGAGGTGATGTGCTCCCACCAGGCCACGGCTCTGACAGAGGGTGCTTTAGGCTCAGGAGACTAAGGGCCCATTCTCTTATGTCTCATTGAGATATCAGCTTTGTCTTAAGATATCTTCAGTTTTATTTTAGGAGAAACGTTAATATTGAAAATACTAAAAGTATGATTTAAATAGCATTAACCATTTCAAAATATCAAGGATTACTAGTTTAAATCTTTAAACTTATCTTCAAATTATAGCATTGTAAACACCACCACTTACAAGTGCAAGATGTTTAGTTTAAGAGCAATACTTCTTTTTATTTTTTTATTTTTTTACAAATGTAACACTAGTGCTACCCATTTTGCATGTATGTAAATATAGGTTATGGTTTTCTCTGTTAAATCACTGTACAATAAATCACTGTCAAAATAAAACAACTTCAAATTTGACAATGCATGTATTGTCTTTGATTGAAATGGTGTAGATAAATAATATTGAAGCTAACCACATGGAAGAAAAATAAAACAAAAGCGATATCTCTTTACCATTTCAAATATTTCTCCTAGTAAAAAAAAAAAAAAAGCCAATCCAGCGATTCACAGCGCAAAGTTGATGTATTTCCTCAGCAGCCAGCACGGATCAGCTGTAGCCATGACAAAGTGAATATTGTCCTCTTTTGTGAGACCAAATAAAGTAGCTTTGCTTTCACAACCAAACAGCGTCTCCAGCAGCAGCGAATTAAAGTTAAGCCTTCTTTCTTTGCATGGACGTTTTCCATATCTTCCCACACAGTGATGTAGAGATGTGGGGTGTGTTTACATGAGGTGTTTTAGGAGGACAAGGTTGACTCTTAACTTTGATAAAGAATATCTCTTTGGATTTGAAACTTTAGTCTTTGCAACTTTACAGATCTTCTTTATGCACCAAGAGCTTGTTACACTCCAAAGAGAAAGGGAAACTTGAAAATAGATCATATGACCGCTTTAAAGGAGACGCATGTGCGAGAGTTTTTGTCTCCGGAGACAAGTTTGATCAGCAGGAGACTCAAGCAAAAATCACAATTCGATCTTAAAAGAACCTCATTTCTGTCTAGGAGAAATATTTGAGATGTTAAAGAGCTCTTATTTTTTGATTTCCTATGGGAAGGAGCAGATTCCGGTTCAGCTGCTTGTTACCCTTCTACAGTCCTTGTCTCTCTGTGTTTCCAACATGCACCTGAATCCCCTTGCAATGCCATGGATGGAGGTGCCATCCTTGAGGAACTGGATCACCTGTGCAACCTTATTGAGTTGCAGATAATATCTAGTAATGACAAGGACCCTAACAAAAACCCCAAACTTGGGGTAAAAAAAATAAAAAATGTACATTTCAGTTAATGAAAGTCGTTTCACGTAAGAACATGACTTTGGATCAGTAAGTCTGTAAATGCATTTGAGAAAAATGTATTGATCTAGGAGGTTCTTAATGTACATAGCCTTTGATTTGTTTGTGACATGATATCTTGAACATACATAATGTTATACATTTCTTAATAAATGAGAAATTCACTGCAATTGTCACCATCCTTTATACAAATTAATTCTTTTTTTCTCATGAAGCTTAAGTACAATACTATATTCATAGCTTCCTCCATGATTGCCAGCATTATGATGATGCTTATTTTGCTCAAAGTAATGATGCCAGTTTCCATGTTCATCTGCTCCAAACCCAAACACACTAACCTGGGAAAGAAAGAAAGAAAGAAAGAGAAATAAACAAGCAAATAAATACATTACATCCAAATAACTTTTGTCCTAAATATCAGTTTGAACTCATTAGTATTCATAGACATTTGTATGTAAATTGGTCATGGAACCTTTTTGAAAGTGCTAGAGGTTAATCTTTACTTGCCACAATATCATAATTTTCACAGGGCATGCAAATCGATTCTACCATTATCAGCACTGGCTGGACGCTGGGAGGTGCTTTGGAGTAATTGTTTTCTGTGCAGTTGTCTAGGCCAGTGCTTCCCAAACCTGCACATTTTGTATGTCTCTTTAATCAGACAGACCCAGTTTAGCTCTTGCAGTCTCCATTAACGAGCTGATGAGTAACATCCGGTGTGTTAGATGAGTGAGAAATACAAAAGATGCAGGTTTGGGGAAGCACTTGGTCTAGGCAGCAGTGCAAAGCAGTTCTTAGCCTTCATTTTCATTTGTATACGTTTAACATAAACTTTAAGGATTAGTTCAACCAAGAACGAAGGTCACGTGTGCAGTGGGGCGTCAGAGCAGAGCACCTGTGTGAAGAGATCGAGGAACTGTACATGGGGCTTCAGAGAAATCTAAAACATTGCTCAGAAAAATATAAAACAAGCTCTGGCGGATTTCCCTCATTTTGTTTTCAGTATGTGCCTTTATGCATTTGCGGGACACTTTTAATTCAATCTATTGTTTTTATTCCCTGGGAATCGAACCTGTGACCTGGTGTCATGAACACTGTCTGCAGACTCCGCACTAGGACCTAGGGCATAGCTAATATAGCATAGCAAACATCATAGGTTTTACCATCTATAGCACCGTTTATTTACCACTGGTAACATAACACAAAGACATATATTACTCTATAGGGTAAAGTTGATTGGTTATTTATTTTTTTATGATTATCATTTTTCTTCACGTTGAAAAACATATAAGCCAATGGAATCGCTATGTGTGCTAGATGGACCTGTTTGCATAACATAACATAACATAACATATCAATTCTTGGCAATATTAAGATTGTTAATTTTAATAGGGATATTATATTGTTGGTATATCATACCATTACCATCCCTCATACAGAGTATAATGATTTTGTCATAGCTTGAGATGATTTGAGAAATCCAGGTGATATTTAAAGAAAAGAGAGTTTTTGTATGGTAGAATTTACAATTTTCTCCAATTAGTCACTAATAACATGAACGTGTTTAGCCGTACACTCTCAGAAACAAAGAAGGTACAACAGGTTTAGGTTTAGGGATTGGCTTTAGTCTATATGTTTGGACAATAATGTTGATCCAGGATCATCAGAAGATGTTGATCCAGGAACATGTCTTACTTGGCTAAATCAGTAAAAAAGGCAGTATCCTTTCAAGGGGGTACTAATAATACCTTTTAGAACAAGAAGCATTTCTAAATTCCTAAATTAAGTCCCCTAAATTCTAAATATAAATGAATAAATGCAACATGATAAAGCTGTGTCATTTGACTAGCATGCTTCATGTGCGATTCGTTGCAGACCACACTGTGCTTCCGAACCATTTTATTTCTACACAGAATATTGTATTTCTAAGACACATTATAGTATATCATCACCGTCATATAAAAGAGATTGTGTGTAATAAGATTTCTTTCACTTCAATATACCCTGCCCATTCTGAAATCACACCCTAAAGTCTTCTATAGTAAACTATTTGTGGTGTCTGAAACCATAGTGGACATCAGCATTCAGTCCCATGATGCTTATCAAACTCTACTGTATATTGGGCCCTAGTCTTTTAATAATCTACAAGTAAATACTCTATCAGTTTTACCTGGTCACAGATGTGCAAGGCAAATACGAGTGTAATAAAACCAGTGGATGGGTATCGGCCGTGTTTCTGCAGCCAGCGCTCTTGAATATATTTCAGAAAGCCAGGATGGAGGATCATCACCTGATGCCGAAAAAAGAAATCAGACCAAAATCAGATATATAAGTATTATTCACATCGAACAGTCACTCTTCTGGGTGAATGTATGATAGGTTGTTTTATATGTTGAAACACTGGCTACCTTATCCCTGTTTGCTTTTATACTGGGTTTCACTGGAACATACGTTCTAAAGAGAAAGGAAATAATGCTGTTATGGCATATTTTGAACAAATGCGGTGCTTCTAGGGCAAAATGTATTTACTGTATGTAAAGGTGAATAGTGGTCAACATAAAGAAATAAGAATAAACCTACAGGCTGAAGCAGGAGAGTAGGCACTGATGAAATAAAGTGATGTCTTTATGGTATAACTGATGAAGCTTGCTTCAAAGTAAAAGTAATGACAAATTTTACACAAAACTGAATTCACAAGAGCGTGGTCATGTGTGCTCATTTGTTGAAGTGGTCTCACCGACTGATGTGTTTGGTCGTGAAGACGCTGATGAGCCACTGCAGATCCACAGTCTTGAAAGGGATCAGCACCAGGTGAGTGGAGTTGTCCATGTCCACGGCGCTCTCAGGGTAGATGATACGGTGAGTGGTCTTAGTCCCCACGTCCCGCTCAAAGCCCTCGGTTGGGCCCTTATTTATCCTGAACAAATGATGAAGGCAAATGTTTCATGTGCCCTTTAATGCAGTACACCTGTTTTCCTTTTTATTCATTCACTAATTCAAGTCTAATTCATTCCGCATTTTGTGTGTATGTGCTATATGTCTATAGTTGGTGAGAACATACGATTTGTCAGGACTTTTATAGTAATCCTGGCTGTCTTCACACAAACAAATTCATATTCTGTATCTGATTTGGTCAGTAAGTCCAGTTCTTCTGAGCACTTCGCAGTCTTTTGAGGACTGTGTCTTCTACATGTTGGTTCTTCTGGACCTTAGTGCATGCTCTGACATGCCCTGTTTCTGTTTGCAGAGGCATTCTTGTGAGATATTTCAGGAGTTTTGGAAACATATTGTATTTTAGAAGCATACACCCCATGGCTCCTATTTAAATGTACTTTTTAATGCAAATATCTCTATGCAAAGTTAGAACTGCCCAGAGACATTGACTCCACAGTAAAACATAAACTTTTGTTACATTGTGCTTACAACAACACCTGGACCACTTTACCATTACAATTATATTGTGGCTGATTTAGCATTAGTTTTAATATGCAACTTGCTATGCTAGTAACACATAATATACAACACAAGCCTTAGATGAACTTAACATTATAGGACTATGGAGTC
Organism: Carassius gibelio; assembly: GCF_023724105.1. NCBI lineage: Eukaryota > Metazoa > Chordata > Actinopteri > Cypriniformes > Cyprinidae > Carassius > Carassius gibelio. The sequence goes on along the minus strand of NC_068414.1, from coordinate 7,724,185 downwards.
TATATGTAGAGAGAAGACAGGTAAGACAATGCAGGGAAAGGTTATTCAGTGAACAGCTCTCTCACTCACCTAATGACAAGATCATGGTCATCAATGAGCACACCGTAGTGGGATCCATTGAGGTTCCCAGAATTCCCCACTACAGCACATGTTCTGCAGCGACCTGGGCTAGCATCAGAGTAATCTTCTTCATTCGGGAAGATGCCAAATAACATCTCAGCTACTGCTTCGTAGTTCACTCTACTCTTGTATTGTAGCTTCTGTTCAAATATTACGGAAGAACGCTCATGAGTAACAGAGCTGTCTTCTCTGCTATACTACAAGTTTAAACCAATGGTTTCCAGTAGAACAAGCAACTAGGTTGTTTTTCTTTCGAGGTATCACACACTTAATTTGGCAGTAACAATTAATGCCAGTGAAGACACAGCATAAAGAATCCTAAAATTGTGGTTATATCGGCTAAGACACTTACTTGCCACCACCAATAAAGGGCATTGCTGAGTATGCAGTTGTCCTTAGTCAGTAAGGGTTGGGCGTAGGGGTCGTAGCGCTGCTGGAACCAGGTGTCATGAGCGATGTCTGACACACACGGACTACATGCACACGCTCCAAAGAGAAGTCTTTGTACAGAAGCTCGGGAGAATATAAAGACACAGATGACCACACTCACACTTAAGATGATGTTTCGGGTTCTTTTGGCCCCAGAGCACAGCATCTTTTACACATCTCTTGAGCCCTTTCAGCGAGAAAAGTATTTTAGTAATAAGAGTAAGTATGTATATATAATATTCTTATCACAGTACTTGCCCCAGGCATGCTAAAACAGCAAGCTATATTGTTTGAACTTTTAAAGTTATAACAGTTCAGGTTACATTTGTAAATTTGTCCCCCAGAATTGCTGATCAAACCAATATAGGAATAAATAACAGTATTCCAGCAACTAAAAACTGCTGCCATTCAAAATGACTTTTACCTATAGTAACTGTCTTGTAAAAAGGTTGAACATCTTTGATCAGAATCCCTAATCTTTGATTTGCTTAATTGTGTAAATAAAGCTTTGCGTTTCAACCCACCTGTGCAGATGTGGAGAGCAGAAGTACAGATGCGCATCTCAAGTGTTTCATTATTAATCTTTCTTTCAGTAGCATAGATTAGATCTCATCAGTGAGTCCTGACGTTCAGGTAGTTAATGGTTTGAACGTGTGTGTAAGTGTGGGAGCGTGTGTCTGCCTTTACATAGCAATGGAAATATTTGAATAACTACAAATAAGCCTGGCAAATTCCTGCGTGTTTCTCTCTTTTCAACAGGACATCTAGTCTTTGACCTTCAAAGTTAAACACTGACTTTGGATTTCAACTTAAAGTTTAAAATGCTCAAATAGAGCTTAACTACTACAAAATGGTCTTTTGGATGCCTTAATTGTGAATGCACATTCAAGGAATGGCAGTAAAGAAACTGTTAGTTTTGGAAATGTAACATGACAATGAATGATATCAATTTAATTAGCATGAAATGTAGCATACACACACACACACACACACACACACACACACACACACACACACACACACACACACACACACACACAGCCAACTCACCTCTGTCCAGTGCCTCACTCTTAAACTATTCTCATCCCATACTAGGGATGAGAATATGTTGGGGCTATATTCAGAGCTCGGAGCCCACCTTCAGGACAGCATGCAAAATATACTTACTATTTGCTAAATCCTATGTAAATGCGAACTTTAGATTTTCCCTATATTAAGAGTGATTTTGCCATGTTTACCTGTAAGGTGATATATTATCACACACATACATTCTCTTTATATAAAATGTCAAGTGTTTCCAGATTCTAATTGTTTTCATACATTCACACATTTCTACTTTATATGATAACAGTTCATATAGGGAAATTTAATATATGTTACAGTATGGGAAAGACCAAACCATTTGCATTAGATTGCTACAAAGGGAGCAAAAAAACAAAAACAAAAATAAATTCTGAAGATCTAGTCAGTGTCACAGGTAAGTTACTAAGCAGGCCAATATGGCAAAGATATATCTGCTTAGTAACTCAGTCATAGCACAATATCTTAATATTGTTTAATTAATAAATAATAATAATAATTATTATTATTACTAAATAATTGTAATAAAATAATACTTCCTATAACATTTCTTATGATTAATAAAAAAAAAAAAAAACAGTGTTCAACAATGGTAGTAGTTTGTTATTTCCAGGTTTAGATGTTAAATCCCAGATTTCTTGTGAAGAACAGCTGTGAGTCAAAGCAGAACATCATATGCTCACAACTCACTGGATTTCCATGAATTTGACTTGCTTTGAGACACACCCAGCTTTATGAAGAGAGTATCACCTCCAAATTATTTAGTTTGTTTTTAGTGATGAACTTGCACCACGCTGAAGATCGTGTCTAGCTTACATCTAGTCTTATGGAGTACTGCTAGCTGTTTCTGTCTTTAGGGAGAAATTCACTTAATGGGTTAGTTCAGCCAAAAATGAAAATTATGTCATTAATGACTCATGTCTTTCCAAACCAATGAGACCTCCGTTTATCTTCAGAACACAGTTTAAGATATTTTAGATTTAGTCTGAGAGCTCTCAGTCCCTCCATTGAAGCTGTGTGTACGGTCTACTGTCCATGTCCAGAAAGGTAAGAAAAACATCATCAAAGTAGTCCATGTGACATCAGAGGGTCCGTTAGAATATTTTGAAGCATCGGAAATACATTTTGATCCAAAAATTGCAGAAACGATGACTTTATTCAGCATTGTCTTCTCTTCCATGTCCGAGTGCGTTTACAATGCTGCTGACGTTGTAGCAGAAATGAGTCAAATCAGACAAATCAAAGAGTCTATCAGAGCTGTGTGCATTGAAACGAGAGCCGAACTCCTCAGGAAGTCATAAATCAGTTCTAGTGCCACAGGAACCAAGCAAGATAACCAACCAACCAACTTGTTCACACAACAGCTTTCAACATTAACACCAATAGAACAATTATTGACAATTTTAATTCGAAGAAGAGATCGTCAAATTTATTGTTCGTGATTGGAATGCAACGCTGGACATCACATGTAAACCCAGGAGATCAAGTTAAATACTTGCATTGACTCCCCCCCCCAGCCAGTGAAACCAGACTGAAATTCCTAAGGGGGAAGGGCTTTAAACCTTTGTCTTCACAGAAAAGTCCTTTGCCAGAGAATGGCAAAGAAACGCTTTTTATACATTATATATGGACCAGAATGAACTCAAAAAAGACTTATGAATGAATCATTCCATTGCTTAACTCCATATTCATTAACGTGTAACCCACACATTTGACTATCATGTATAATCACTTATTGTGTATGTCTTTTGATAACTATAGGATACCTAGTCATGTCTAGTATTGAAATTTTCTTGCTTGATATTGTCCTGACAATCATTTATTTGTAAAATATATCATAATCATGTTATAGGAATCATGTCCAAAATTAGACCCTGTGAGGCAAGAACCACATGCTTGGTAAGATAAACAAATGATTTATGATACCCACCCCAAGAACATATCTGATTGGTCAAGGCAACATTTGAGGGGTGGCCAACAGGAAAGTTTAAATACTTTGGATACGATTAAATTTTTGCTTTTAGTTCTAGTCTAGCTGCTGCTATTAGCCATGTCGGCTTTTAGTTCTAGCATTGCTCGTGCTATCAGTCATGCCTGCTCTTAGCTTCTAGCTTGTAGCTTTGCTACCTAGCTTTAGCTTGTAGCATCTAGCCATGCGGTAGTCATCACTGTTCTTTGAGCGCGGTTCCAGCGTGCCTGCCTGCTGCTACTATGCCACGATGAGAAAGAAAACAACCTAGTCTCGTCAAACTTTATTTCTTTTCTTTTCCGTTTGAGAGTTTCGTGTTCTGAGTTAAGTTTTGTAACGTCCATTCAACTTCAACCAGCGAACACGACTCTGCACTTTCAGCCAACGCCCAGCAACCACGGGCTTCCCAAGACGTCACTTCACTACTGAACTTCAAGCCAATCAGCGACACCGGGATACCCCTTTCAACTGGAGTCCCTTTCACAGCAAACGAAGGCAACGTATTCCCAGATATTTGTTGTGCTGGTGTATCTAATATAATTTTAACCCCATTGAGGAACTCAATGCAAGGGCTAATTACGTGATTGATGGTTGTTCATGTCTATGCAATTTAACGTATTGCTGTTAACTTGGGATTCCATATTTCCATTCTCTTAAACTCATCTTTCCCTAACTTTCGACCTTCCTGCAACTTGTGTGAATGTGTGTGTGCGTGCGTTTATGTGTTAGATTAGTTTATATGTCTTAGATTTATCTAATAAAGCCTTATTCATATTGAAAAGAGAAGTATCTTGTGTTTTGTGCTTACAAGTTAATGTCTTAAACTGCCGATCTTGTTACTGTGCTAATTGATAGTGTTTTCACTATAGTTTGGATATTAGTGTCATGATCCTGGTCTTTTCCTCTGTCTCTGTCTCCCTCTTGTGATCACTTACTCACTCTATCACGCACACTCCTCCGCTCATTATCACTTTCAGCTGTCTCCCCTTTCATTCCCTCACCTGTCCCTCTTTTGCCCTTGATTGTCTCTGCTTCTTATTCTCTCTTTCTAGCCCTGTCTCATTGTCGGATTATTCGATGACCTTTCGTGAGACACGTCTGTTTCCTAGTCCTGTCCTGTCTTGTCCGTGGATTGTTTAATCATTATTGCAACTGTGAGTTATACTGTCATTGGACTGTGTATTATCCGGCTGTGCCTGTTTGCAGAGAACCTGTGCAGCACCTGCCCTTGGCTTTTCACACCGCCGGCGGTCTTCTCTGTTTTTGGACTGGGAGTTGGCATCCCGGGATCCCTGCCTCTCCTCTCATGGAGATCTATGTAGTTTTTTCCCTTAGACCCTGTCGTCTGGCAATTTCTGTTTTGGCTGAAAGAAGTCCGTGATTTTTGTTCTCTTTATGCTGTGAAAGACTATTTTCTTTATTAAAGACTGTCAATTGCACCCCGCCCTGGTCTACCATCGTTCTTACCTCCTAACAGAATAATCCGACCAGAAGATGGACCAGGCGAGTGGTAATCCCCTCCAGCGTGCGGTGGAGCTCCAGGGTGCTCTGCTGGGGAGACATGAGGGGGATTTATCCACCACGAGACGAGCCGTAGAATCCCTGACCGCCCAGCTCTCAGGTCTAACTCAGCAGTTCCATCACTACCGTCATGAGACCACTGCAGCAGCCGGACAGCGCGACCCTTCTGAGCCACGCATAAACAACCCTCCGTGCTATTCTGGTGAGCCTTTACAATGCCGAGCCTTTCTCACCCAATGAGAGGTTGTTTTTTCTCTCCAGCCGTCCACCTACGCCAGGGATCGATCTAAGGTGGCCTATGTGATTTCTCTTCTCAATGGACGGGCTCGAGAGTGGGCAGCGGCGAACTGGGAGGCAGAGGTAGACTGCGTCTTTAAGTTTTCTCTGTTCAAGGAGGAAATGATCCGAGTATTCGACCGGTCTGCACATGGTGGTGAAGCGTCCCGTCTCCTATCCACCTTGCGCCAGGGGAGGAGGTCAGTCACAGACTTTTCTATTGAGTTTCGTACTCTGGCCACTACTAGTGGATGGAACGGCCCGGCACTAATCTCCCGCTTTCTCGAGGGCCTCAACTCTGAGATTAAGGATGAGATCGTTGTCCGAGAGGTTCCTGACAATTTCGACTCCCTAGTCGAGCTGGTCCTTCGCATTGAAAGACGCTTCGAGAGGCGACGGTGGGCTCGCGGATTGGAGGCTCCGTTACTCCCCTCTTCCACAGCTACTAGTCCGCCTCTGCCCTCTGCTGCTAATCCTGAGCCTATGCAGCTAGGGGGGCTTCACATATCTACACGGGAACGCCAGCGCAGGATTATGGATCGTCTATGTATGTACTGCGCTGCCGCTGATCATTTTGTCTCCAGGTGCCCAGTAAAAGCCAGCGCAGGGTTGCTGGCGAGCGCTACATCATGGGTCTCTCCGTCAAAGTCCTGCACTTCCCTTCCCGTTCACCTCCGGTGGCTGGGATCGTCTGTTTCCTGCTCAGCATTACTGGATTCGGGGGCGGAGGGGAACTTCATTGATGAGACTTGGGCTTTAAGACAAGGTATTCCCCTCTTAGATTTGCAAGACTCCACCCCCCTGTTTGCCCTAGATGGTAGTTCCCTTCCTAGGGTACAGAAGAGGACTTCACCATTGACTCTTACTGTTTCTGGAAATCATAGAGAGACTATTTCTTTTTTTATTTTTCATTCCCCTTTTTCTCCCGTGGTTTTAGGCCACCCGTGGTTAGTGCTTCACAACCCCCAGATTAACTGGGCAGAAGGCACTATTCTTTCTTGGAAATTGTCCTGTCATGTAGATTGTCTGTCTTCTGCTGTGCCCCCTGTCTTGCCCGTAACTGTTTTTCAGGAGGAGCCAGGTGACTTGTCTGGGGTTCCGGAGGAGTATCACGATTTGCGGGAGGTCTTCAGTCGTTCCCGGGCCACTTCTCTCCCCCCTCATCGCCCGTATGACTGCAGTATAGATCTTCTCCCAGGTACAACACCTCCCCGTGGTAGACTATACTCATTATCCGCCCCCGAGAGGGAGGCGCTCGAGAAATACCTTTCTGAATCACTCAATGCGGGTACCATCGTTCCTTCCTCGTCTCCAGCGGGAGCCGGTTTCTTCTTTGTTAAGAAGAAGGATGGCTCCCTGCGTCCCTGCATAGACTATCGGGGTTTAAATGATATCACTGTGAAGAATCGTTATCCATTACCCCTGATGTCCTCCGCCTTCGAGATCTTGCAGGGAGCTAAGATATTCACTAAGCTCGACTTGCGTAACGCCTATCACTTAGTACGTATAAAGGAGGGGGATGAATGGAAGACCGCGTTTAATACGCCCCTTGGACACTTTGAATACTGGGTTCTTCCCTTCGGATTGGTTAACGCCCCCGCGGTTTTTCAAGCCTTAATCAATGATGTCCTACGAGACATGCTCAATGTTTTTGTATTCGTCTACCTAGATGACATTCTGATTTTTTCGCCGTCTCTCCAGGTGCACGTCCAACATGTTCGTCGTGTTCTTCAGCGTCTATTAGAAAATCGACTTTATGTTAAGGCCGAGAAGTGTTCTTTCCATGCTCCCTCAGTTACGTTTCTGGGCTCTATCATCTCGGCAGAGGGGATTAGTATGGACCCTGCTAAGGTCCAGGCTGTTACCGACTGGCCCGTGCCCGATTCCCGCCTCGCACTACAACGTTTTCTCGGGTTTGCTAATTTTTATCGTCGTTTTATACGTAATTTTAGTCAAGTAGCCGCACCCCTTACAGCTCTGACCTCCGTCAAGTCCCAGTTTAGATGGTCCGCTTCTGCGCAGACTGCGTTCGACACTCTTAAATCGCTTTTTACTACCGCACCTATCCTTCTCACCCCTGACTTCTCTAAACAATTTATAGTCGAGGTCGATGCCTCTGAAGTAGGGGTCGGGGCGGTGCTATCCCAGCGCTCCTCTGCTGACGGCAAGATACACCCCTGCGCCTTTTTCTCCCACCGTCTTTCTCCTGCTGAGCGCAATTACGACGTAGGCAACCGCGAACTGCTCGCCATCCGTCTAGCGTTAGGCGAATGGCGACAGTGGCTAGAGGGAGCTCCCGTTCCTTTTATCGTCTGGACAGATCACCGAAACCTAGAATATATCCGCAAGGCCAAGCGACTAAATGCTCGTCAGGCCTGCTGGGCGTTATTCTTTACCCGTTTCGATTTCACCATCTCGTACCGTCCGGGTACCAAGAACGTCAAGCCTGATGCACTATCCCGTCTTTTTGACTCCTCTGCTTCTTCTGAGCCTGAGGAGATTGTTCTCCCGGGTCATGTTATTGGCACGGCCGTCTGGGGAATAGAGAGGCTGGTTAAGCGTTCCCTTTCTCGTGTCATAGTTCCGCGCAACTGCCCTAGGGGGCTGCTTTTTGTCCCTGTGTCAGCGCGTCGGGCAGTCCTTCAATGGGGACATACCTCTAGATTGACAGTCCATCCCGGTGTCCGGGGCACCATCGCTTTTATCCGTCAGCGTTTTTGGTGGGCCTCTTTAGAACGGGACGTGCGACGATTTATTGCCTCCTGCAATACGTGCGCTCAAACTAAGACTGACAGTTCTCCTCCGGCCGGTCTACTTCGTCCGCTACCGGTTCCGTCTCGACCGTGGTCTCACTTAGCACTCGACTTTATCACCGGTCTTCCTCCCTCAGGGGGTAACACCGTTATTCTAACCGTGGTAGATCGTTTTTCTAAGTCGGCCCATTTTATTCCTCTCGCCAAACTCCCTTCTGCCAAAGAGACCGCCCAGATCATGGTTGATCATGTTTTTAAGCTACATGGGTTACCCACTGATATTGTGTCTGATAGAGGCCCCCAATTTTCTTCTCAATTTTGGAAAGAGTTTTGTCGTCTGATTGGGGCATCCGTTAGCCTTTCGTCCGGGTTTCATCCCCAGACGAACGGTCAAGCTGAACGGACCAATCAAATTGTCGCCCGTTTGCTCCGCAGTCTCACCCATCAGAATCCCGCGTCATGGTCACAGCAACTCTCTTGGGCCGAATACGCCCATAATTCGCTCCCCTCCTCTGCTACGGGTCTTTCGCCCTTTCATTGCTGTCTCGGTTATCAACCTCCGATATTTGCGTCCCAAGACTCTGAATCTAATGTTCCGTCCGTGCAAGCTTTTATTAGCCGATGCAAACGCACCTGGAGGAGAGTGCGATCTGCTCTCTGTCGGGCTAGAAGACGCATGACTGTTACGGCCAATAGGCGCAGAGTTAAGAGCCCTCGTTACGTTTGCGGCCAGAGAGTGTGGTTGTCCACTTCAAATTTACCTCTCCGGTCCGATTCACGTAAATTGTCTCCCCGCTTTATTGGACCATTTCGCATTGTAAGAGTCATTAACCCCGTCGCAGTAAAACTTCACCTTCCGCCTAATCTGCGCCGGGTCCACCCCGTGTTTCACGTCTCTTGCATTAAACAGTCATCCGTCCCCCTTCTCGCCCTGTGCGCGTCCCTAGTCTTGTCGATGATACCCCTGTCTACAGGGTTCGCCGCATCCTCGACATGCGCCGTCGGGGACGCGGTCGTCAATATCTGGTCGATTGGGAGGGGTATGGTCCTGAGGAGAGAAGTTGGGTTCCCTCCCGGGACGTCCTGGATCCTTCACTCATCGATGATTTCCTCCGGTCCCGCCAGTTGTCCTCAGGAGCGCCAGGAGGCGCTCGTTGAGAGAGGGGTACTGTCATGATCCTGGTCTTTTCCTCTGTCTCTGTCTCCCTCTTGTGATCACTTACTCACTCTATCACGCACACTCCTCCGCTCATTATCACTTTCAGCTGTCTCCCCTTTCATTCCCTCACCTGTCCCTCTTTTGCCCTTGATTGTCTCTGCTTCTTATTCTCTCTTTCTAGCCCTGTCTCATTGTCAGATTATTCGATGACCTTTCGTGAGACACGTCTGTTTCCTAGTCCTGTCCTGTCTTGTCCGTGGATTGTTTAATCATTATTGCAACTGTGAGTTATACTGTCATTGGACTGTGTATTATCCGGCTGTGCCTGTTTGCAGAGAACCTGTGCAGCACCTGCCCTTGGCTTTTCACACCGCCGGCGGTCTTCTCTGTTTTTGGACTGGGAGTTGGCATCCCGGGATCCCTGCCTCTCCTCTCATGGAGATCTATGTAGTTTTTTCCCTTAGACCCTGTCGTCTGGCAATTTCTGTTTTGGCTGAAAGAAGTCCGTGATTTTTGTTCTCTTTATGCTGTGAAAGACTATTTTCTTTATTAAAGACTGTCAATTGCACCCCGCCCTGGTCTACCATCGTTCTTACCTCCTAACAATTAGTATCCAGCGCAGATTTGATGTTAAACGGCTCATTCACTGAACCGCAGGCGCGTCTCCGTGAACAGCCGTGAAACAGTGATTCTGTTCAAATTCCCTTCAAAATCTTAAATGATTCCCTTTGAGCTAAATTGACCTGTTTCCCTTACATTTATAATGGTGGAGAATGATTGCGGGCAGTTTAATCTAAATTGTGAGCATAAACCAAGTTATTTAATCTTTGTTTTGCTAAAGGAATGAAAGCTGAGAAGCTTGCGAGACTGGAGTGTGTGTTTGTGTGACGCGTGACGAAAGCAGCGCGCGCCCTCCCGCTTGAATGAAAGGAGCTAGAGGAGACTTTAACTCGAGTCCGTCTCCCCTTTGTTAACAGCAGTAAGTGAACTTAAAAGTAAACATCTGAGATCGTACAAAAAGGTAGAAATTGAGCGTGTTCCTCATTTGTGTAATGCCTTGTTTTATAGCTGATTTGATTTCACTGCGTGTTCCAGTGTCTCAAACGCTATCTCAGTCACTGTTTGCTGAACGGAGCTAAACTGTTAGTGTTTCAAAAGGGATATAAATCGGTGAATAAAGAATAGTTTTGAGCGGGTTCCTCAATCTATTTATCAAAGTCCCCGTATTCATATTTCATATAGTTTGATTGCCAGTGCGTGTTCCACTGCCGAATCAAATTTGATATTCGACTCCCCTAAGTTAACGTTAAACATTAGAGAACAATGTTTGTCCATTTGTATCTGTTCACAAAGTGAATGCAATCTCGCGTAACACTGCGTGTGCCCGAGAGTAATTTGAATGGGAGTGTTTTAAAAGCTTGATCAAGTAAATTTTAACTGTGTACCAACAGCGAAGGAAAACTTTTATGTTTGTGTCCAGAAAAACTGGCACGGAGATTCAAATTGCTGAGATTGATATAACTGTGTTCCCTTAACTACAGCAGGAAGCTGCTATTTGAATTAAGATAAATTTAACTCTATACAAACTGAGAGTTTAAGTGCCACATCGCAAAACCAACTGAAAGGCGGTGTTGTTATTTGTACAGTGTTGAAATGAGCCGACATTTCATGTAACATGCTTAACTGTATTTGCAACAATGCAACGATTCATGTGCTAATCCACTAGAATGTGTTTTGGTTGCCATAGTGACGACCGTGACCCGGAAGCCTAACGTACTTCCGGAGCAACTCTGAACTGTGCACGCGCAGCGCACAAACTCCGCGGTGTCGCTAAGCTAACGAAACCATTGCATTTACATTGAAGTCTATACTAAAGCCACTAGCCTCAAAGGTTAGCCGTTAGCATTACCATCCAGTGGTAGAATAATGTGTGTTTGGGCAACGCTGACATGATTTAACCATTTTAAACATCTTAACTAACACTTGTTAGTCCCTTTCTTTTTATCGCTCTCTTTTCTCACTAGACCACTTATTTTCATTTTACTAGAAAGGGAAATACTGACTCACAATTATTAATTGTCAAATTGAAATTTAATTGAAACATTAAATTTATTTGGAAGCATTTAAAATTTCCCTATCAGATCATTTCATATGATCTTTTATTTCTAGTATTCTCTTTTGGGTCTAATTATTTTAGGAATGAATAAGCCTTGAACTTTGGAAGTTTAAGTAAACTTATTCTTCCTAATTTATTTATTACCCATCTGAATATATGCTATACAGACCTTTAATTATTTGAATGCGTTTTACCCCTCTTCCTATTTTGGTTATACACTTAACCACTATTGTTTTACTTATTGATTTCCTCTTTTTAATTTCATTTTTGCATATTTTGCCCATTTATTAATTTTTTTAACTTTCCTATTTCTTACCATTTCTTTTGTGTATCCTAGCCTGGGAACGACAAACCTGAGCCCTAAAAGGAGACATTGTTATCCCTCACTACGAGTTCAAATAAATTAGAAAGACAACTCTCTTTCACTTAAAGTTTATTTTGTTTGATTAGTTGTGCAGCAACTAACACAACGCTCTCCTTGTAGTTGAGGTAACCGCTACTGAGACTTACCATCTCCGTCCTCTCTCTCCTTTACTTTCCTCTTCTCTTTTTACATTTGTAGGACATGTAAGAACCATCAATCAATTCTGAGTGAAGTAAATACACAATTGTGCCAAAGACGACGAATCATCCTTATGAATTTGATTGTAATCATCCTCTCATTTGCTCTTCCTAAACTCCCTACATTTGGAAACGCAATCCAAGTTTTAGCATCTCATCCAACGTTGAGATCAATTTAATAGAGCAACTGTCGCCTTCGCTGACTCCCTGGTGAGCGGTCCAACTGAAAGGTGTACGGTGTCAATCCTGTCAGACTAAGAAAAGAGATATCAGAATTATTATTGTATTCTTTTGTCCAAAGCAAGAAATATAATAATATTGTTTATGTTTTTGATAACATTTAATTGAAAAAAAAAAAATTACTCATTTGAAAAACTGAAATTTTGCTTGTCATTTGAATTTGTTTTTCACCTCTGTCTCTCTTTTCCTCTTCCTCATTAGAGTGACAAAGTCTTCGCATCTCTAGTCTACTTAGACACCCTGAGACCAACACAGTCATCACCACATTTCACTAGTGGTTCACAATCACTGATACAACACTTAGTTGTCCCACCACACATAGGCTTTTACTCCACACAGATCTGTGTCAGTCTCTCTTCTCCCCAGCGTGCCAACATGCCGCAGACTGCAGACCCCATTTCCCATGGGGAAGATGTGAACATTTGGCTGAGAGGCATAACAGACAGCCTCACTCCAAAGACATTTGAACTGTTATTATTTTTAATAATAATCCTAATCCTGAGAAGATTCCTGACACAAGATTCAAGCCAGAACAACAACCACGAGGAGCTAGTCAAGATCACGAGCTCACTAAGCTATGCCTTCACAACCCAGCTGAAACTGAGCGACAAGCACATCACCCACCTTCAAGAGGAGCTGACACGTGCTCAACGTCGCATAGACAAGCTGGAAGTGAAAGTTCAAAATCAACTCAAAGCACCCAGCGAGAGGGAGCAGGATACAACAGAACAAGTTATGAAGCTCCAAGCAGCCCTGGCAGCAGCTCAGCTCGACCAGCAACATACAACGGCTGCTCAGAAAGACCTGGTAAACAGACTCCAGTATGCCGAACAGCTACTAGAGAAAGCCAAGATAGACATCAGAAACAAGAATTCTGAAATCAGTGCTTTGAAAGACCACCTTGAAAGGTACAGAACTGAAATGGACAATCTGACCCAACAACTAGACAATACCAACGATGAGCTCTACATGGTCAGAAAAGAACTCCAAAATGCTTACAAGCACAAACTAGAGCCAAGAAAAGAGAAACATCTCTTAGCCTTATCACTGCTGAGCAGAGCAGAGTCCCACGTCCAAGAACTGGCATATGACGAAAGGAGCGAAGGGCCACAACCCAAAACCTCACCTGCCTTCGCCACACAACCCTTTCCTGCCAACGAAAGAAAACCTCCCGTCCAAGACCTTGAAGCTGCACATGGGATGACAATCAAAGACCTCAACAAGCTGTCTAAAAACATCAGCAGGTTCAACCCGAACTCCACAGAGAGCCCCGACATCCAAGCTTACCTGCGAGATATCGAATTTCACCTGGAAGTGAGACCTCATGTGACTGACAGAGACTGGTTATACCTCCTTAGAGCCACGTCCAGTTCCGAGGTACGAAACTTTCTAGATCGACAGCCCAGTCAAACCAAGTCAAACTACCAGCGACTTCGTGAGGTCCTGATTAAAGAGTTTACAGACCCAAAGTCTGAACATGGACTGTTAACTGCCTTGGAAACCAAACAAGGTCGTCAAGAGACTCCACAAGCTTACTACAACCGACTCCGACAATCCTACTTTGGTGCACACAACAACTCTGACCTTGAAGAGGATGTGAACTTCAAAACCCTCTTCCTAAAGAATCTGCACCCTGGAGTCAGTCACCATCTAGGTGTCATGGCCTGTCCGAACTCCATGACCATCCAACAGTTGCGTGACCTAACACAGAAGGCCTATAACAAGCAGAAGTTGGCCTCAAAGAAAGGTAACAAAACATCCACACTCTTGAACTCTGTCAACAAAGACTCAAGCCTTGCACTGGACGACACCCAGTGGCATCACAACACCAGAGTCTTCCATCAAGAGCACAGAGAATGTGACGCCCATATCCACGACCGCTTTCAGCCCAACTGCTGGAAAAATCCATGGGACCAGCCACGCTTCTCAAGAAACCAAAAGGATAACATCTGGAAACCTAACCAGATATCCAAAGGTAATCACCTGACTCATCCAAGAGCAACTCGTGTGGGTAAGCGACAACAAAACCCACCTCAGCACCACTCAGACATGCACAGTGCTGAGTACTCACAAGAACATGACCGCTTACCATTAGAAGACACGGAACAAGTCATGGAACAACTAAGAGAGTTCCTTCAAGACAATTTACATGCATATGACCACAAAGTTGAGTCATGCTCGCTGTGACCAGCGACAGAACGGAAGGCCGGTGATCACCTGGTGCACCACATCAGAGATGACAAGCACCTGTTCAACAACAACCCAGAATGAACAAGTCTTTAACGGCCAACTGTTGATGAAAAATCTGAGGTACTAAAGGACATCACCTCAGTCACTAACAAACTGTCAAATGAACTCCAACTCCAAGTTCCAAATTCCCTGTCTGTGCAACAGCAACCACCAGAGCACAGAAGGTCAGAAAGTCTGCTACAGCCAGAAGGCATCACAAGAAGAATGCAACATAGGAGACAAGTTTTGCAACTCAGCTTCACACAGCCATGCCAAACTGCCTCCGACTGTCTGCTAAAGAACTTCCTGCCTTGCTGGACTGACCCCTCATTAGACCATGGACACGCCCTCATCCAAGCCAAGGATGCAGAGAGCCAGTCTTCAGTGACATGCTAGAAAAAGGGGGAGACAACACAGATTTGAACAGATCTGACCACACATGCACTACACCAGTAACACACAACACTACCTACACCCAGAGGTAAACACATCTACTGATAACACAGTCAACAAACATATTCTTCCCACAGGTAGAATATCCAACTTTTAGCGTAACAAAGTTACACATACCCACCATGAAGAAACGTGCAGCCATCCTCACAATAGGTAGAACACCTGACACTAAGTTAAGGTTCACGACACACTAGCTGCACCTGACATCCTAGCTCAATAGTAGTTGTAACACATGCTAGGAAAACCCACAGCAGCCTTGTTTTGTTTTGTTCTTCTTTTACCTATCCTTCTCCTTCCCCTCTTTCCTGAGTAGGTGAAACGCCTAGACACCCTGCGAGGGTCGAAGGTCTGATATTAGGATTGACTCGCAACACCTAATATCCGCCAGCCACTCTAAACTGAATGGAAGCCAGAGAGCTCCATGCATGATAGGTCAATTCATTGAATTGAAAATGAAATTACTAGAAAACTAACGGTAAATGTGTAAAGTAAGACAACCTAGAAGAACCAAACAAAGTTAACCACAAATTTGATTGATGAATCAAAATAAAAACAATTTCCAAGACGATCTAAACTATCCTCAATGTGCTAAACTACATTGACTAATTGAACTTAACCACGTGTACCTAAATAGCCTGATGCCTGCACCAGTACAGTAACTGTCATGGAGGTGTTGTCTTGCTGTTTGCTGTGTTTGTCTGCTTCTTCTGCCTTTGTTTCTCCAGCGATCGACGATGTCTTCATCTAAACACCTCGCCGATCGAAAGGGGGATATATGTAGCAGAAATGAGTCAAATCAGACAAATCAAAGAGTCTATCAGAGCTGTGTGCA
Organism: Carassius gibelio; assembly: GCF_023724105.1. Classification (NCBI taxonomy): domain Eukaryota; kingdom Metazoa; phylum Chordata; class Actinopteri; order Cypriniformes; family Cyprinidae; genus Carassius; species Carassius gibelio. The sequence goes on along the minus strand of NC_068414.1, from coordinate 7,708,447 downwards.
TTGAAACATGAGCTGAATTCCTCAGGAAGTCATAAATCAGTTCTAGTGCCACAGGAACCAAGCAAGATAACCAACCAACCAACTTGTTCACACAACAGCTTTCAACATTAACACCAATAGAACAATTATTGACAATTTTAATTCGAAGAAGAGATTGTCAAATTTATTGTTCGTGATTGGAATGCAACGCTGGACATCACATGTAAACCCAGGAGATCAAGTTAAATACTTGCATTGACTCCCCCCCCCCAGCCAGTGAAACCAGACTGAAATTCCTAAGGGGGAAGGGCTTTAAACCTTTGTCTTCACAGAAAAGTCCTTTGCCAGAGAATGGCAAAGAAACGCTTTTTATACATTATATATGGACCAGAATGAACTCAAAAAAGACTTATGAATGAATCATTCCATTGCTTAACTCCATATTCATTTACGTGTAACCGACACATTTGACTATCATGTATAATCACTTATTGTGTATGTCTTTTGATAACTATAGGATACCTAGTCATGTCTAGTATTGATATAATCGAATTTTCTTGCTTGATATTGTCCTGACAATCATTTATTTGTAAAATATATCATAATCATGTTATAGGAATCATGTCCAAAATTAGACCCTGTGAGGCAGGAACCACATGCTTGGTAAGATAAACAAATGATTTATGATACCCCAGACTCAAGACCATATCTGATTGGTCAAGGCAACATTTGAGGGGTGGCCAACAAGGAAGTTTTAAATACTTTGGACCCCATGAAATTTTGCTTTTAGTTCTAGTCTAGCTGCTGCTATTAGCCATGTCGGCTTTTAGTTCCAGCCTTGCTCGTGCTATCAGTCATGCCTGCTCTTAGCTTGTAGCTTTGCTACCTAGCTTTAGCTTGTAGCATCTAGCCATGCGGTTAGTCATCATGGTTCTTTGAGCGCGGTTCCAGCTTGCCTGCCTGCTGCTACTTATGCCACAATGAGAAGGAACACAACCTAGTCTCGTCAAACTTTATTTCTTTTCTTTTCCGTTTGAGAGTTTCGTGTTCTGAGTTAAGTTTTGTAACGTCGACCTCGTCTGCGCGTTTGAACTCCGACCAGCCACACAACTCCAGCTTCTGCCAACGCCCAAGCACGGGCTCCCCAAGACGTCACTTCAGCCAACTGAACTTCCAGCCAATCAGCGACACCGGGAAACCCCTTTCAACTGGAGTCCCTTTCACAGCAAACGAAGGCAACGTATCCCCAGATATTTGTTGTGCTGGTGTATCTAATATAATTTTAACCCCATTGAGGAACTCAATGCGAGCGCTAATTACGTGATTGATGGTTGTTCATGTCTATGCAATTTAACGTATTGCTGTAAACTTGGGATTCCATATTTCCATTCTCTTAAACTCATCTTTCCCTAACTTTCGATCTTCCTGCAACTTGTGTGAATGTGTGTGTGCGTGCGTTTATGTGTTAGATTAGTTTATATGTCTTAGATTTATCTAATAAAGCCTTATTCATATTGAAAAGAGAAGTATCTTGTGTTTTGTGCTTACAAGTTAATGTCTTAAGCTGCCGATCTTGTTACTGTGCTAATTGATAGTGTTTTCACTATAGTTTGGATATTAGTATCCAGCGCAGATTTGATGTTAAACGGCTCGTTCACTGAACCGCAGGCGCGTCTCCGTGAGCAGCCGTGAAACAGTGATTCTGTTCAAATTCCCTTTAAAATCTTAAATGATTCCCTTTGAGCTAAATTGACCTGTTTCCCTTACACGTGTTATCTTTGTTATTGGGTGCACCACAAAACACGTCAGCAGCGTCACTGCAGTCTTCTGAACGCACTCATAACAGACCCTGAAGAGAAGACAACTATGCTATTTTTAGACCAAAAATGTATTTTCCGATGCTTCAACAAATTCTTACTGACCCTCTGATGTCACATGGACTAATTTGATTATGTTTTTCTTACCTTTCTGGATGTGACTGCATTCATTAAAAACAATATATAAGAGTCTGGCTAAAATGAATTTAAAAATAAACGTAAACACATCTATACATCTCTCATTCAGCTCAAATGGAAATATTTCTCACAAGTGGCTCCAGACGCGATCGCTTACGCAAGGCAGGTTTATGTATATTGCACATTGGTATTTCAAAGTGCTTTACATAAAAGAAAGTTAAATAATAATGAAGAAAAATAATCACAAAAATAAAACAAGCAATTTAAAAACTTAAAAACATATTTTTTATTACTTTTTAAAAATGAATTTAAAAAGGTTAAAAATAGAAAATTATTTTACATAAAATAAAGTGAATACGTAAAATACAGTGCAATCAGTTCGGACATCGCACAGTGCTCATTCAATAAATGCACAGCTAAACAGATGAGTTTTGAGTCTAGATTTAAAAGTAGCTAATATTTTAGCACATCTGATCTCTTCTGGAAAGGACCTGAGGACTGGTGTGATATGCTCAGATTTTCTGGTTCTAGTCAGAATCCTGGCAGCAGTGTTCTGGATGAGCTGCAGCTGTCTAATGGTCTTTTTGGGAAGGCCAGTGAGGAGCCCATTACAATAGTCCACCCTGCTGGTGATAAAGGCATGAACAAGTTTCTCCAAGTCTTGACTGGAAACAAAACATCTAATTCTTGCGATGTTTTTTAAATGATAGTATGCTGATTTAGTTACTGCTTTGACATGACTACTGAAACTAAGGTCTGTCTCCAGAATCACACCAAGATTCCTGACTTGATTTTTAGTTGTTTGACCCCTAGAGTCAAGGTATGCATTCACCTTGAACACTTCATCTTTGTTTCCAAATGCAATGACTTCAGTTTTTTCCTTATTTAACTGAAGAAAGTTCAGGCACATCCAACTATTAATTTCATCATTGGCAGAGGGAGTCAATGGGGCTGTAGTCATTTGGAGATAAGGCTAGGTAAATCTGGGTATCATCAGCTCAAAATTGTGTTATCAAGATTTCTCTTTTTCAGGAGGGGCTTAACAACTGCAGTTTTCAGGGAGTTTGGAAATGTCCCAGAAAGAAGTGAGGTGTTTACTACTTCTAAGAGATCTTCTTCTGAACAGTTAAGCACACTTTAAAAAAAAAGATGTGGGAAGTGTGTCAAGATAGCAGGTTGTCGGCTGCACTATTTCTTCCCAATTTTTGCTATCAATTGCTTCAGAAATAGACATAGTATATTTTTGATTTTGTGGCCTATTCGGTCTGATTTCTGCATTACTTGAGGATGTGCTAATTTCCTTTCTGATATTAATAATCTTCTCAGAAAAGAAAGAAGCAAACTCATTGCATTTGCTGTCTGAGAGCATATCAGTGGGAATCTGACTTGGAGGGTTTGTCAGTCTCTCAACAGTGACAAAAAGAGTATGAGTGTTATTTAAGTTACTGTTTATAAGGTTTGAGAAGAAGTTCTGTCTAGCTGTGGCTAGTTTCACATTAAAAGCATGAAGGATGTCTTTATAGATGCTGTAGTGAATTTCAAGTTTCGTCTTCCTCCACATCCGCTCGGCTTTTCTGCATTATCTTTTCATAGTCTGAACTGCTGTTGATCTTCTCCAAACTGATTTCTGTCTGTTTGTTTTCTTACTGACTATTATTGGTGCAATATCATCAATAACATTCTTAACTTTTGAGTTGAAGGAATCAAGGAGAATATCAACAGAGTCTGCAGAAATGCTTGGTGTTAAAGATATAGCCTCCATAAATAGTACACTTGTGTTCTCATTTATGCATCTCCTTCTGACAGAGACAGATCTAGATTCAGTGGTAGCAGAGATCAGTATATCAAAGAAAATACAGAAGTGATCAGATAGTGCTACGTCCTTATAACAATGGATGAAATGTTTAGACCCCTACTGATGATTAGATCCAGAGTGTGTCCACATTTGTGTGTGGGTCCATGCACATGCTGAATCAGGTCAAAGGTGTTTAGAACCGTTATCATTTCTTTTTGTAGTTTTGTTTTCTGCATTATCTATGTGAATATTAAAATCCCCTGCAATTGCAAAACAGTCAAACTGAGGAAATTATTGATAACATTTCTGTGACCTCTTCAACAAAGGCTGGAGAGTATTTTGGAGGCCTGTAAATAATAATAAACAGAATGCGTGGAACACCTTTCAGCACAATCCCTAGATATTCAAAAGACAAGTACTGACCAAATGACACTTGCTTGCATTGATAGACATCTTTAAATAGAGCAGCTACACCCCCACCTCTCCTAACAGTCCTGCAAACACTCATGTAAGTGAAGTTAGGAGGGGCTGCTTCATTTAGGACTGAAGCTGTCTTCTAGCCATGTTTCACTACAAGTAGTGTAGGCTTTCAGTGTTCTCATTTTTCTAAAAACTGTGCTGTGTATCTGTTGTCTTATCTACTTCCGCTGCTGTTCTCAAGATGGCTATATGAGGAGTCTTTCTGCTGGCCGTGTGCCCTATATCCTCAGTCTCGTTTCTACGGCGTTGGGCATTACACCTGAGGTGGTCTCCACAGCCTGTGTCCGCAGGTGTCTGTACAGACGACTCTGGAGTTGTTACACCAAGTTTCTATTTGTGTGTGTGAGTCACTACACTTTGGATGTTTATTGGATTTTCTATTGTGGCAAAATAAACTGTTGCAGGAATCCTCTGCGTTTGAGTTCTCTCCCTTCACATTCCTGACAGGCTGACACAGAAGAGTGTATGCCGCTTGCATTCAGGGGACGTCAGTTGCCTCCCGGTTTTCATCAAAAATATCTTAAATTGTGTTCTGAAGATGAACAAAGCTTTTACAGGTTTGGAATGACATGGGGGTAAAGTGATTAATGACAACATTTTCATTTTGGGATGGAATATCCCTTTAATAGAAAGAGATTTGTACGCCACTTGAGGTCCTGAAGTTTGTTACTGTGAATTACTGACGACTCATTTCAGCTGTTCAGATTCAGAATGGATTATTTCTTTTGGGAAACAATAACTTAATTTATTGTGCTGACCTTTTACATTTACAAACAGCTTACACACTGAATGGAAGAAGATATATAAAAAAGCATAACAACCTCCCTTTTCCATCACAAGGATATTTTAATTTAGAAATGTAATCAATTAACGTTAACATTTTTGATTTGAACTTAACTTGATTAACATTAGCAAATTTACACCAACAATACATATACAGTTGAACTAAAACATTTACATACACCTGGCTGAATCTGCAAAATGTTAGTTATTTTACCAATACAAGAGGGATCATACAAAAGGCATGTTATTGTTTATTTAGTACTGACCTGAATACGATATTTCACATAAAATATGTTTACATATAGTCCACAAGAGAAAATAATACTTTTGTATATATATATATATAAATATAACTCTGTTCCAAAGTTTACATCCCTTTGATTCTTAATACTGTTGGTAGCTGAATGAACACAGCTGTGTTTTTTTGCTTTTTTTTTTAGTGATAGTTCTTCATGAGTCCTGAACAGTTAAACTGCCTGCTATTCTTCAGAAAAATCATTCAGCTCCCACAAATTCTCTGGTTTTCCAGCATCTTTGTGTATTTGAACCTTTTCCAACAATAATTGTGTGATTTTAAGATCCATCCTTTCACACTGAGGACAACTGAAGGACTGAAATGCAACTATTACAAAAGTTTAAAATGCTCTCTGATGCTTTGTTGGCGTTTGCACTGTGTTTGAGCTCCGTCACTATATTCTTTTTATCGACTATTTTTTATCTTAAAAATCTATTTTATACACCATTGTTTCTGTTTCTATAACATGTGAATATATCCCCTATCGTATTCTACAACAAAACCAATCAGAGCGCCTCATTATCAGTAGTTTTATTTTGATCACCTGGGTCCGCTATTAGCTTATAGCCCATTAGCACCAGCAGTCTGGTTGCTGCTTACATGCTTACATTGCTAATACTCTATGCACACATTACCACTGCTGTACTCACTGTTACTTGCTTTAATGGCGGATGAATGTCTACCTTTGATTGCAGGTGAGGACACGTTCAAAATGCATTTGGTGCAGCTTGAGCTCGAGGCAGTGGAGAAGCAGATTCGTGACCTGGATGCAGAGATGTATAGTAACGAAGTAGAACTACTTCACTACTGTACTTAAGTACTAAAAGGCGGTATCTGTTCTTTACTAGAGTATTATTTTTTTCCCCTACTTCCACTTTTACTTCAGTACATATTTTCGATGAGTTTAATACTTTTACTCCGTTATTTTTGTTATGTCCTGCATCGTTACTCGTTACCCACATTACCACTGCCAGAACTGTAGATGGCAGGTTTGATGAAGCTGGCACATCATTGAGCGAATCAAGCGATTAAGAAGACTGCGCGTGCTGACTGAACTGCTCTGAAGAGAGAGATGAACACCGAGCCGAGCCAGATAATGACTCGTTCACGAGTCTAGAACCGGTTGCATCGGTTTCCGGATCACCAGTAGTTCTTTCTGACAGTTCGATTCAATAAACCGGGGGCATGTTCAAGTTCAAAACGGTGCGCAACGTTTTGCTACGATTTCCGTGTTGAACGTCATGTTTCCTGGAAACGGTGTGCACCGGTGTGCAACGGGGTTTGAGATGCGTTTTCTCTTGTTTGGTGGGTGTGTCAGAACTGCAGTCCAATCAGCAGCAACATGTATATATAGAGCACGGTATTAAAGTGAACTCGCAAAATGGCTTCAAAGAAAATAATGTACAAATGTGTTCGTTGCAGCTCGGTAAACGCAACAACTGAGGATATTGAGGATAATAAGTTTTATTGTAAAAATATAGGATATCAACATAATGATGTAGTTGTTTATATTTTTTGCTTCATTGCAAGTGAATTAAATTTGGTATATAAATAAACAATGGTAATTAAGTGCTTTTCCTAAAAATGAGAAAGAAAATACAGGGTATTAAAACCGTATAAACTACAAATAAAGTCAGAATGTGAGGCTAAATAGATGGCTCCGAAAATTCTTCACAAAGAACACAAATAATGGCCTTCTCAGCTGCCATAGTTGCAACTCTTGCGTTATCAGAACAGTGTGTTCAACGCAGCACCGTTTCTGTTTAAAAAACGTTGTGCAACGTTTTGTCGGGGCTGAACGCAGCCCTGTTGAAGAAAACAGTTCACCGGTTCTTTTGCGCTCGACGTAATGACGTCATTGGCGATGATTGCAAGCCTTCGGTTTGCCCGCGCTCATAACATTAGCACATAATCAGTTCAGAATCAGTCACCAAAAGAATCAGTTCGGTCCAGCGCTGTGTGTCGGTTTGCTTCACGCTGAATCACACATGCGCAGTTTCATCAGCTCCTCGGTTCTCGAATCAGACACGAATTCGTAAACGGTTCTTGACTCGTGAACGAGTCAGTTTGTTGTTCGTTATCTGGCTCGGCTCTGTGTTCATCTTCAGTTCTCTCTTCACATCAGTTCAGTCAGTCTACTGTTTGAGTAAATGAATTACTCCGGGATATTGGCTTGTTTGAACTCAGAGGGAGTGTCAGCCACATTAAAAAAGTTAACAGCTTAAGTCATTTGTGGATTAATGCGTATTGGAGACGCGAACCGTTTAAAACGATTCAGTTCGATTTGGTGAACTGTTTCAAAAAGATCCGGTTACATCTAATGATTCGTTCACGAACCGGATATCACAAAATGCTTTGTTTTGAACTGTCTAACAACAGACACGGAAGAGAAGACAATGCTGAATAAAGTCGTAGTTTTTGCTATTTTTGGACCAAAATGTACTTTCGATGCTTCAAAAAATTGTCACATGGATTACTTTGATGGTGTTTTTCTTACCTTTCTGGACATGGACAGTAGACCGTACACACAGCTTCAATGGAGGGACTGAGAGCTCTCGGACTTAAAATCTAAAATATCTTAAACTGTGTTCCAAAGATAAACGGAGGTCTTACATGTTTGAAACAACATGAGGGTGAGATATTAATTACATAATTTTGCAAATTGGGCGAAATAACCCTTTAATATGTTTTTTTTTTTTTTTTTTTTTTTACAAAAAGTTACAGTCAAAGGAATTGTGATTGTCCTTTAGGTTAATCATTTGAAATAGTAAAAACAATATGTTCAAACTTTTGACAACTTTCTTTAATAACTACATAACACAATACTTGTACTTTTACTTTCAGTACTTGAGTAGTAAATTTTAAAATAGACTACTTGCAATACTTAAGTACAAAAAATGTTGAATACTTTAGTACTTCTTCTTAAGTGTGGTGCTTAAAGAGCACTTCAACTTCTACTCAAGTCACTTTTTTGATAGAGCACTTGTACTTTTACTCAAGTATGGGTCTCTAGTACTTTATACATCTCTGCCTGGAGGTGAGGCAGGCCCAGCTGAGAGAGCGGAGGTCCGCGCTGGAATCATCCCGGGCTGACGCTCACAAGTCCGGGGTAAGTATACAGTGTATACGCTGCTAACAGTCCCACCACGTCTACTCCGTGTGTTTCTCTGCACAGGCCCAGTGCACCCAGGACACGATCTTCCCAGATGTACTTCTCTCTGGCGCCGGGACACGACAGACCCTGGGTGCATCAACAGCGGAGGACGCGAGCCTGGCTCCGGTGATGAATTCTCCCCCTCCGTTCTTCAAGATCTTCACCCGGAACCGCTTCGCTCCCCTCCACGAGATGGGACACGACGGGAGAGGACGCCACAGGACGCGATGCTGTGATCATCGGAGACTCCATCGTCCGACACGTCCATGCTACGTTAGCCGAAGGTAAAGTGCACACTCATTGTTTCCCTGGTGCTCGTGTTCTTGATGTTTCCGCGCAGATACCCACGATCCTGAAGACTGACGAGAGCCTTTTTTTTTAGTTTCCACTGTTATGCTGATGATACTCAGCTATATATCTCAACGAGACCAGATGAAACTTCTAAATTATCCAAGCTAACAGAGTGTTTTAAAAATTTAAAAGATTGGATGACCAATAATTTTCTCTTATTAAATTCAAATAAGACAGAGATATTAATTATTGAACCAAAAAACAGTACACAGAAACTTGTAGATTACAATTTGCAACTAGACGGATGCACTTCTACTTCCTCTACAGTCAGAAATCTGGGTGTTATATTAGACAGCAACTTGTCTTTTGAAAATCATATTTCCAATGTTACAAAAACTGCATTCTTCCATCTTAGAAACATTGCCAAGCTACGAAACATGTTATCTGTTTCTGATGCAGAAAGGCTAGTTCATGCATTCATGACCTCTAGACTGGACTATTGTAATGCACTTCTAGGTGGTTGTCCTGCTTCGTCAATAAACAAGCTACTGGTAGTCCAAAATACAGCAGCTAGAGTCCTTACCAGGTCAAGAAAATATGATCATATTACCCCAATTTTACAGTCTCTGCACTGGCTACCTATTCAATTCTGTATCAGTTACAAATTATCATTACTTACCTATAAGGCCCTAAATGGTTTAGCTCCAGCGTACCTAACTAGCCTTCTACCACGCTACAACCCATCACGCACCCTAAGGTCACAAAATGCTGGACTTTTGGTAGTTCCTAGGATAGCAAAGTCCACTAAAGGAGGTAGAGCTTTCTCACATTTGGCTCCCAAACTCTGGAATAGCCTTCCTGATAATGTTCGGGGTTCAGACACACTCTCTCTGTTTAAATCTAGATTAAAAACTCATCTCTTTCGCCAAGCATTCGAATAATGTATCTTTTTAATTGTGACTGAAGTTGTATCTGATCAAATGCACATTCTTATTCTTTAGCTTGAGTTAAACTAATTAGTAACTTTGTTGGAACAGCAGCTACGCTAATGATGTCTCTATCTGTTTCTCTGTTTTGCCATGGGATTTACATCTAGAATCTACACAAGCTCCAGTCTGGATCCAGAACACTTGAGAAGAGATGATGCTGACCCTCAGAGGACCTCAGATGATGCTAACCCTGAATCAACAAACATAACTAACAAATATTGCTACAAGTGTGACTACATCATATAATAATACTGTCATACGTGCACAAACTGACAGTCACCACTTATAAGCTACTACTAAATATTGTAGAAACATAATTTTCTGCAAAGTTGCTTTCTAACGATTTGTATTGTAAAAAGTGCTATATAAATAAACTTGAATGAATGATGCTCCAGAAGGAAGCAAGGTAGCAATAACAGCATTTACCTGTTGTGTTCTTTTCTCAGCCTTGATATGTAACACTACAAGTTGTCATAGGAGTTTTGTCTCTTAGCTGAACGTTTTGCTCTTCTTTAGTCAAGTAAAGTCAAGTTTATATAGCGTAATATTGAATATATAATATTCAAGTAATATTTATATAGCGCTTTAAACAAAATACATTGTTTCAAAGCAACTGAACAACATTCATTAGGAAAACAGTGTGTCAATAATGCAAAATGATAGTTAAAAGCAGTTAATCTTTGAATTCAGTGAAGTAATCTCTGTTCAGTTTAAATAGTGTCTGTGCATTCATTTGCAATCAAGTCAACAATATCGCTGTAGATGAAGTGACCCCTACTAAGCAAGCCAGAGGCGTGTTGTGGCAAAAACAATTACCAACAAATAGCAGCTCAGTGTAAGAGACAAGGAATCAAATTATATTTAAGGAAATAAGTTTATTTTCCTTAAAGAGGTGCGTTCACTGTTTCAGCAGCTACCCTGAAACACAACAAACCTGAATCACACTGAAAACAGACAGCCTTATTATACTGTTATCACCCCCACTTCTTAGAAGGCTCCTTCTCTGTAAATTTCCACTTAGCCCCGTAAACCAAAACTAGCTGTTTTCAGAAAACACAATGGTCCTCCTATTGTGGTGTATTTTGCCGGTTCTCCAAAGAATCGAACTCAGTCAGGGATTTTTCTCTCAGAAGAAAATACTTTATTTTAAGCAAAACAAAGCCGAGAGGTCCTTGCAAGGAGATCTCTCGAAATGCTAGGTTGCATCTCATTATATACCCTATACAGGGCATTTCCAAATAGTCAAACTTTTCCTTATGCTTGCAATTTTGATCCCTCCCTAGGGAGGAGAGGCCCCTACTTGTTTTGGTATAACGAAAGGCCGTTTCTGGCCATATGTTTCTCCTCAGTTCTGAACATTCCAGCACGTAAGCATATTCCTTTCTATCCATTACCTATAGGATTATAATGGAGAAACAACTAGCAACAAAAATGGCTAGATTCACATTGATTATTCTTGATTGATTAAAATCTTACTAATAAAAATCTTCCACATATTCTCCCCTTTGAGACTTAATAAGTCTCACATTTGATTATTCTTATCCAGAGTGCTACTCCATAATCCAGTCATATTAATTACACTACTTAGTGACTAAATAAGTCACATTGTATTATCACCAGTGACTAGATTATGAAATTCCACTCTGAGGGATTACTGGACCAAACATCTCTCTCCTAATTTGACAAGGAGTGAGTAAAAGATCCAGTCTTCCTAACCCCTCTTTAATAGTAAACATTGTTAAAAGCACGAATGTGCAAATGGTTCAGCATTTGCCTGGTTATCACAGTTTTGTATAAAAGGCATAAAAATACATACACATACAAATACAAATCACACACACATTGAATATCACAAGATTATAAGAGTTGATCTTCAGCTTAGATACCTTATTTAAACTCTGCAGACCCGGTACCGGGTCCGAAAATAGCATGCCAGATGTTTGTGTCTCATTTGCATATCCTTCCTTATATGGCATTTGCCCAAAAATGGGTTCATTTGAAAGCTTGTTTTCTTTACAAAGAATACCATTAATTGGGGTTTTATGATACATAAAGTAGTCAAATTAAGCTAAGAAATATATTTCCCCCCACCATAAATTTCCATCTAACGATTGCGAATACGTTTTCGTAAGAATGTGTATTTAAAATATTTTTCACAAAACAGTCAAGTCATATATCACAAGAAAGCTCTCATTCTCAGGAATCTGATGATGTAGATCATTTTATTGTGTGACAATCACAGATCGAATGATCTTCAACAGAATCGCGATGTAAAATTTCTCACCTTATTATTTATACATTTTGCACCGCTTCAGTCAGCCGCAAACAGCCACGCATACCTATATACTCGATAAAATCTTTTAGATTAGAATCTCTTCTTTCAAACAAGACCATTTTTACGTTTCTGCGTGCTTCCATTGCTGAGATATAAAGCGTTTTGTACAAGTGCGCAAAAGAGCTCCAAAGGCTGTATGGTTGACAGATCTTCAACTCATATTGATAGGGTGCAAAAGCCTTTCTTCTGCTATAGACATCTGACCTCTTTTGTGAAGCGCTATTTGTCCTAATTGCTGCCATTCACAAGTCGTTCCCTCCAATCGAATGTGTGATTCAGCACCGCGGGGGTGCTGGAACTGGACAGCGACTGCCCACTCCTTTCCGCTTGTGTGTGACGCACTGATGTCTGGGAAACTGAGTTTTTTGCTGCTTCTAAACAAAGGCCACGCGAGGCAAAACTACAAATGGCCGAATCTCCGGATTTATAATGCATAATATTCATAAAACAAGTTCTGGGTGGCCACCTTCGCCGTGGAGAGGTCAGGACGCGCATCTGGTAAGCCTATACGCGTGCTACTCGCTTTCATACATTTGATTCTTTATTCTGAGGCTTGGAAGCTTCGCTAGCAATAAGCTAATATGTTTATTTTCATAACTGTGCAGTGTTCGACCGCATCTCAGTGAATGTACAGTAATCCGTACAGTACTGGGGGAATAAACATAAATTAGTTTGTTGACGCTCCGAAGTTCGCGCAAAAGCTTCGGGGAGCTTGTTTACGCTGAATCAGAACCGAAACAGTCAGACACGCTGATAAAAAATCAAAATATTATATATGAATTAGACAGGCGAGGTCTCCCAATCTCTACACTATGCAGAATATACATAAATGAAACGATATGAAGCTGGAGATTGTGGATTCTATTTTAGATTGTGATAGACCAGATATTTTTTATAATTTTATGCATGTTGCTATTGTGTAATTTGACTTATTCTCTTTCAAAGACTGTTCAGAAAACCCACACACAAAAAAGCACATTGTATTGAGATGGTTCATCATATGTGAAACAACATAAATAATACTATTTGTCACAAACAGCAGCTTTTTATGTAACTTCTGAGTGTTTTCTGTAAAATAATATACAGAGATCACATTATTCCATACTGCAAGTGTGCAAAAGATGACTTCATACTTATTTAGACAAAAATTTTATACAAAAATGGTATTATTCCTTCCTTCAGTTGGAATAGAATAACTTTTGCATAGATTAGGATAGAAAGAAATTTCTGTTTTCCTCGAATAGCTCACAAGTGGAACAAGCACAAGACATTGGTCTGAAGTTGCCAGCCCCTTCAATGCCTGAGTTATACCATTTCAAACTTCAGTTTACACAAATAAAATAAAAAAGCGCCTTGTTTTTTTCCCTATTTATAATAACACAGACAGCATATATTGTCATTTTTATCAATTTCAACAGTGTTTTATGTAATTTCAAAGGGTTTCCTTTGAAATTATACCAAACTTTCTGAGCTTACACTGTAGCATTAGTATAGGCAGGCATTCAAAATTAGGTAGGAAAATGAAAAACGGAAATCCCCAAAATAGCATTTGTGCTTAAGAGGATTTATGTATCAATTTCCCATTATCTTGATATCTTTGAATTTAATTTGCTTAGCTGTGGCTTTGACTAGTGACCTCAATATAGGAAGTATACAGTAAAATAGTAAATCTCCTGTTAATAATGCAATTCCTAAAAACTTTCCCTATTTAGTTATAAACTATGCTCGCCATTTATTATCTTTTCCAACATTTTCTTTATCTACCATTCTTAGCCTTTTCAATTTGATCATTACTTCATTAAATGCTCCCTTCTATAAATACAGCATTGTCCCCCAAACATAACACATACTTTTCCTTCTTCAATTCACAAATCTTGAGCTTTTCTATTTTGCTCCTTTCATTCTATTCTCCCTTCAAATCTTCCTACATCCATATTTCCCTTCTCATAACCTTCAAATTCTTCATCTACCATTACTTAAAATTCTCTTTCCACTTTTTCTTTTCTATTTGTTGGCTCATATCTGCTCCCAAGTATTTTGATCTCAATAGCAGTCCCATCATTCTCTCATTCCATCTTCACCAGGGAGACTCTTTGCGAGTCGTTGCAATGGTCTTTCCCTCGTTGGCAAGGGTGGGTCGTTACTAGCACGCCCTTCATCCCTCACTTCATTTTGTGTGGAGTTGTTGAATCTGGTTGGAGTATTTTAAGGTTAGAGATGTGAACTCAGGTGTCACTCTGTAACCGTTTTGCTGATTAATGCAAGGCTCTCTTGACATCATAACTGCACCCTCATTGGTTCTCTTTAATGGAGCGAAGCATTCCCTGGCCTTACTGGAACTGCTGTCACCTGTAAATGGAAAACTTCAGAGTTTTTTGTTAGTGTTATCAAGCATGCTAATTTGTTCATCTTGCCAGTCGTCCTTCTTGGTGTGACCTGTGGAAATGTAATGTGGGTTGAGGGCTGTCTTGGCCCCTTTTTGAGTTTTCACAATTCCAGTTACTATTTTTTTTTTTCTCTCTCTCAATTTTATTCTCAACAATTTGCTTATTCAGTTATCTCTTTGTTTTGTAAACTGAGTTCCACTATATCACTGGATATTTTATCTAGTCCTATCTTGCTCAGTACCATAGGTCTTTTGCCCTGGAAAACACTCAACCCACTGTATTTATTTTAACAGTCAGAAAGATAATCTTTTATCCTTTTGACACAATCAGCTTCATCATGATATGCTGAAAAGAAAGTTAGATGTGGGGTGGACAGAGCAAGCTTGCTTTGCTCTGCCTTCCCATGTTATACGCTGCACATGTGTGGCACTGTTTTTCTTTCTGCCACAACAAAGACCTAGGTACTGACCAGGAAACTTAACCAAATTCATCCATGGTCATTATTTTACTGGGCATAAGTTTGCCCTGTGGGCCCACGTTCAAATTTGTATACAGCTGTTTGGGCAAATTGATTGAATTGCCTCAGTGTCTCGTCAGACACTCTCTTTCATGCCATACAACACCATCATTCATACTTTTTCACACACTTTCACACCCCTTTTTGGCCAAAAACTTTTCTTTTCTTTCTTTCCTTCCTTTTTCCAAAATCTCATAGATAAATTTGTTTAGAATATTAGGCCTAGGCATTGGGCATTTGAGAGAGCCAATTATCATTTCTCAAATGTCATGTGTTTGTCTAATTTAAAGTTTAGTCAAATACCTTTTTTGTTATTGCTCATGAGCGACTCTGAGAAGAAGATTGGAGATCTCTGTAAATCTTGGATCCATGGCCATCAACATTTCCATCTTTTGTTATCCCCAGTGATGACAGTATATGTGATTTCATGATTTTGGATTGATGAGTCAAGTACTCACTTCTGTCTGTCAAAAGTATTATTTTTTCCTTAAAGGGACACTAAGTAGGAATTACTCCCATCTAGTGGTGAAATTGTATTTTGCATTCAAACTAATTTTGCTCTCCAGCGCCTCGCTTTTTCAAATGCGCGTTGCATCTACGGTAGGCGATATGTACCAAAAAGCTTTGACAGGATGTCTTCTAATAGCACTTCGTCGAGTTTTCCTTCAGGTGAACAGGTGTGTTATTTCAAACAAACTGCAACATGACAACTAACAAACGAATGTTACAGTATGAATTACTGACTGTGGAAAACATGAAATATTGTAATTAGTAGTTATGTCTTCTTTATTCGTTATATTTTCTGAATTATATGCATTGTTAGATATAAAAAAAATATTATAATATAGATTGTAACACTGACTTACCTGTCGAGAAGAAAACTGGCCACTTCAGCGTCTCTTTTGAAATCTTTATCAAGCATTAGCTCTTTCCACCTAGAAAAAGCTTCCCCGACATTAACTCTTGTTTTCTGTAATCTACGGTCACGTTTCCTTTTACGTTCTATTTTTGACTGTTTTGGCGACGATGTTTTCTTCTCCTGTGGCGCGGCATATGTATGGTCCATAATAAGAATGCAATCCAGACTTTTAAACTTGCCGGTGCAGTTTCAAGCGCCTCTCACTGCTCTTCACCTGCGTTTCTGGCTCTGACCGAAAACACGCTGTGGAAACGCGTTGGCTTAGTACTTTTTGTCCCTCTCTGCTATTATAGTTTTGCAAGATGGCGGAACTACATGGAAGCCTCCGTCGACCTACCCGTCCCATGTATATAAAGATAATAAATTCTTCATTTACAAGGATTAGTTTAAACATTGGCATAGGTATTTGTACACCATTGAGGGCATATTTATGAATAAAAATATTGATTTTAGATAATAAAATACCTAAAGTTAATTTAAATACCTAAATACCTAAGTTACTTATTGTCCCTTTAAGACATGAGGCTGGACTGGTACCTATTGAAAAGCAGATTGAGAGAGTTAGTTAAAACACAGTATTTAAAGAAGTGCTGTGAGACCAGTGAATAATCAAGATTAAAACATAGTAAATAAGATAATAAAATAAAATAATTAACATCTGAAGCAGTCTCTATAGTGTTCATTGAATATGCAGGACCTGTGCACAGAAGGGATGGAAGTCCTTCTGGTTACATCATCGGCCTGGGCTGTTGTACTGGGTCGTCAGTCTGTTATGGCACTCAAAGACCTGATGTTGTGGCGTACGGTCTCCGTTGTTTCTCTGCTTCTTCTCAGTCTGGCTTCTGGTTGCTTTCTGAGAGTTTTGCATTTCATAATGTTCTTTTCACCCTCAGGAAAAATGAAGTGAAAGTTTCACCTTTTCCTGCTTTGATTCAGTCTTTCTCCTTGCTGAAGTGTGTTCTTCTCTTTCAGGAGGCGAGGGGAACATCCATCAGCCCCTCCCTCTTCTTCTCTCTGCAGCTGTGTTTGCTGCTTTGCCATTCCTCGACAGACTCCATTTCATTGCTTCCCTTTGTCAAGGCACTGTTCCAGAAATCATCTGAAAGTTTAACACTCAGAGACTGCATTAATCAAATGTACCTATGTAACTTCTGACCAAATTGTGTCTGAGCAGTCAGCTCTTTTTCTAATTTTCACTTTTCAACCTCTTCTTTCAGTGGTCCCTTAATAAAACAAAATCATCTGGTTGAAAACAGCAGTTCTCCTATTCTATGTTAGTAAAGCAAGTTCTTCATTGCAGGAAAATAGAAAGCATTTTTCTTCGTTTCAAGATGCAGAAATCAGCTACCTTTTATTATCTACGTATACTGCAATAAAATAAAATAAACCTTCCTTTTATTACAGTCAGACATGCATATGGTAAAATAAGGACTTCAATCATCATTTTTCTTCTAAATTTGCATACATGATTGAGAATAATCTGGTATTTGTGAATTAATGTTTCCTAACCAACATAAAATAATTCCTATTATTGTAAATAAAATAATTAAATCTAATTCTTTAAGCAACTAGTTCCCTTCCTATTATAAATGCCTATGGCTTTTAAATCAAAATGTCTATTAACTTGGTCACCCAATCTTGCTTTCATTCCACATTGCACAAGTTATTTATTTTATTTTTTACATTTACACAAGCCCAATCTCTGAAACTCTGTAATGGATTAACTTTCATACTGTGTCCCAGGGATAACAAGATACACATTTTTAGATGTCTTCACATATTAGATATAAAGTTTTAAGCACGTGCATCTTTTAAATTAATCTATTCAGACAAGTTATTAAATAATAAATGCATATCTTATTTTAATTAATTTATTATTATTTCTATATTCCACCATATCTGCCATCTCTATATTAGTCCATTTCTTGGAACATTTGTATTTATTTTTCTCTAAAACAACCTTCATACAGTTAACTTTATTGTTTTAGGGCTCCTGCACTCCTTTCTAAACACCAGCCACACCCGTCTCTGTAACCTGATCGCTCCCAAGTGATGGTCCAGGAGGGGAGAGCACCTCTTGCTCCACCCATGTAATACAACTTTAAAGTGGAAACTTCCTCCCTTGCTCTCACTCCCACTGCGCTGGGCTCAGAAAATTTTCTCCCCCTTTCACACAGACATCCAAAATGCAAAAATCTATTATAGATCTTGGTTCAAACTTTATTGATACTATTTTCCATTCACACTTTCTGCACTCTTTATTGAGCCAGAGTGCTTATTCTTGCATACTTTTTCCCTTTATCTAAGGGATAATCAGTCATTAATTGTCCTTTTATTATCAAGGCTCATCAAACATTCATCCCTCTCAAGTGGATACTAGTTGCGTCCAACTCCACCCAGCCACCCTGAAGTGACGGTCCAAGAATGGTGCGCAACTTTTACCCACCCAACACAGAATTTATTTGTTTACACATTAATTAGTCCGGACACAGATACATCCACACAACAAAACACAGCTCTACCTAGAGCTCCTTAAGGGCCCACCTATTCTGTCCTCCGAGAATTTCACTTATACTTTCTCAAAGCGGTATCCGTGGGACTTTTCCTCGCGATTCCTTAATTAATCTGCTTATCCGTTTATCACTGTCCTACCTGGCACAGCTATCCAATAAACACAGACCACAGCATACTATGTCTTTCTGCCTACACCATATTTGTTTTAAATCAAGTTTGCTTTCCAAGGCTTTCCTATTAATAAACCAAATATGTGCATGCAGTTATTTCTTCTGGAGTAAAACCCTTTTTCAATTTAGATATCCTATTATTTTTCTAAATTTGGAAGAGCAGATTTTAAGTGTCCTTACCACTCAGAACTGACCAGTCAACAACACACACTAATTATATAAGCAAAAATGCTTACCTTATTCTATGGTGGCCACCACTGTGTGTGTGTTGCTCATCAGTCAGCTCAAAAGCAGTCGTCCACTCTGCTCCTTTCCAGTCCCATCTGGGTCGCCAAATCTGTGGTGTATTTTGCCGGTTCTCCAAAGAATCGAACTCAGTCAGGGATTTTTCTCTCAGAAGAAAAGACTGTATTTTAAGCAAAACAAAGCCGAGAGGTCCTTGCAAGGAGATCTCCCGAAATGCTAGGTTGCGTCTCATTATATACCCTATACAGGGCGTTTCCAAATAGTCAAACTTTTCCTTATGCTTGAAATTTTGATCCCTCCCTAGGGAGGAGAGGCCCCTACTTGTTTTGGTATAAGGAAAGGCCCTTGTCTGACCATATGTTTCTCCTTAGTTCTGAACATTCCAGCATGTAAGCATATTCCTTTCTATCCATTACCTATATGATTATAATGGAAAAACAACTAGCAACAAAAATGGCTATATTCACATTGATTATTCTTGATTGATTAAAATCTAATTAATAAAAATCTTCCACACTATCCCCCTGGGCTTTTATTATCTTCACACCTGTGAGGTCAAAGGTCTTTATTTATGGCTAAACCCTCTGATCTTTGCTGAGTAAATTGCCCGCTGTCACGGTTTTCGCTGCCTGAAGGAACACGGAGCCGAGGATAAACGAAATAAGGCTTTTATTATATCCAACACAGGAGATATCCAACATGGAGCACAGAGGTAGGCACACGTTAGTAGCAAATGAAGAGACCCGACCAAACAGAACTGAAAGGACAAGGCTTATGTACAGCGGATAATGGGGAAACACAGGTGGATGGAATCACTAAATTAACACACATGAGGAAGAGAATAGACACACCTGGGAACTAATCAAACCAAAACACGGAAAGACAGAAACTGGGTCACGGCAAAAACACACTAAATGAGTCCAGGTGTGACAGTACTCCCCCCTCCCGGTAGGTGCGTCCTCGCACCGTAGAAACAACAGGGGGAGGCGTGGGTGGGAACTTGGGAGGAGGTTCCGGTGGAGGACGGACTCCCAGCAGGGGGCCAGCAGACAGGGACCACAGAAGGAGGAGCCAGGGAGGAGACGGAGGAAGGAGCCAGGGAGGAGACAGGAGCAGGAGGAGCCAGATGGTCCACCAGAGACCAGCCAGGACGGAGATCCAAGGTGGAGTCGACGGCGGGAGGAGCCATGGTGAAGGAAGGGTCGACGACACCAGGGGGCCGACAGGCGGAGACTGCACCGGTGGGTGAGGAGCCCAAGATGGAGCAGATCAGCCGCAGAGCCAGGGTGACGACGAGGATCCGGAGGGCCTAGGTGGAGCTGAAGGCTCAGGCGACCAAGGTGGAGGCGGGGTCCTGGCAGACCGCTGTGGAGCCGGAGTGACCGAGGATGGAGGTGGAACCGGAGGGAAGGAGGAGCCTGACAGAGCCGGAGGGATGGAGTGACGAGGTGGAACCAGAGGAGTGGAGTCCCGAGGCGGCGGATGGTCGACGACTGACCAAGGTGGAGCCGGAGGGACGAGGGAGCCCGGTGGAGCAGGTGGGATGACAGGCCACGGTGGAGACGAGGGAGCTAAGAGCCAAGGCGGAGCCGCTGGGTCGAAGGACCGAGGAGGAGTCCAGGGCTCGGAGGCTGGAGGCGGAGACAGGGCCTTAACGCGCCAAGGCGGAGCTGGAGACTGGCAGTCCAGCGGCGAACCATCGCACCCCGATGGCGCGGACTGAGGGTGAGCTGCGGGACTGACTGGCACCAGCAGGGATGGCGAGGAACTGGCTGGTCTAGGAGGAGGAGAGAGGAGAAGGATGGGAGGAAGGACAGGAGGATCAGGACTGGACGGAACCAGCGAAAGAGGAGTAGAGGGACCAGCAGGTTTGGGAGGAGGCGGGAGAGGGAGGCTGGGAGGGAATACAGGAGACACAGAAGATTCAGGGCTGGGTGGAACCAGCGGAGACACAGATGATTCAGGGCTGGGCGGAACCAGTGGTGAAACAGAAAAATCATGGCTGGGCGGAACCAGCGGAGACACAGAAAATTCAGAGCTGGGCGGAACCAGCGGAGACACAGAAAACTCAGGGCTGGGCGGAACCAGCGGAGAAACAGGAAACTCAGGGCTGGGCGGAACCAGCGGAGACACAGAAAACTCAGGGCTGGGCGGAACCAGCGGAGAAACAGAAAATTCAGGGCTGGGCGGAACTAGCGGAGAAACAGAAAACTCAGGGCTGGGCGGAACCAGCGGAGAAACAGAAGATTCAGAGCTGGGCGGAACCAGCGGAGATACAGGAAACTCAGGGCTGGGCGGAACCAGCGGAGATACAGGAAACTCAGGGCTGGGCGGAACCAGCGGAGAAACAGAAAACTCAGGGCTGGGCGGAACCAGCGGAGAAACAGAAAACTCAGGGCTGGGCGGAACCAGCGGAAATGGAGCAGAGGAAATGACTGGAGGAGGTAGGAGTGGGAGACTGAGAGGGTATACAGGGGAATCAGGGCTGGACGGAACCAGCGGGGAAACAGGAAAATTAGGGATTACCTCCATAGACCAGTCCATCAGATCCAGAACTTGCTCCATATGATCTTCAGAGACTGCATACAGCTCACCCTCAGTCGCAGGAGTGTGGGCAGGGCTTTCCTCCACGCCCTCGATCTCCACGAGGACTCCCACGATGCACGGTGTTGCCGGCTCACACACCTGGTCAGTCGCGCTCTCGAGATCCTGTTCTCTGTCCGTGGATGGCTCGGGCTCTGCGGCTGCGGTGGGCTCTGGCTCCGTGTAGCGAGTTGGTGGCTGGCTGGTCTCTGGGTAGGGAGTGGGACTGGCGAGATCCTCTATGGGGCTGACGGTGAAAGATGAGCCATTTCTCGCCAGAGTCCACTCCACGTATGTGGCGAAATCCTCCCGAGGACCATCTTCGGGCGACAACGCTCTGCACTTGGAGTTCAGGCTGGTGTTGTAGAAGGTGCAGAGCGCGTCGTCCGGGTAGCTGGTGGCATTAGCTAATAGCAGAAACCGTCTGGTGTGGTCCTCGAGAGAGCGTCCTTCCTGCTCCAGCATGAGAAGGAGGAATCCGGGGCTAGAGAGGGGATCCATCAAACACTACAAAACAAAAAGACTGAGAAAAAACGAAAGCAAAACGGAGGGAAAGACGCAGTTTTAAACTTTTTTTTTTTTATGGTCGGGTCTTCTGTCACGGTTTTCGCTGCCTGAAGGAACACGGAGCCGAGGATAAACGAAATAAGGCTTTTATTATATCCAACACAGGAGATATCCAACATGGAGCACAGAGGTAGGCACACGTTAATAGCAAATTAAGAGACCCGACCAAACAGAACTGAAAGGACAAGGCTTATGTACAGCGGATAATGGGGAAACACAGGTGGATGGAATCACTAAATTAACACACATGAGGAAGAGAATAGACACACCTGGGAACTAATCAAACCAAAACACGGAAAGACAGAAACTGGGTCACGGGCAAAAACACACTAAATGAGTCCAGGTGTGACACCCGCACTAAAGACTTCAAAGGCTCTTTGTTTTACTGTGTGATGTCTTCGTTGCATTTCAGGTGACAAACATACATACTGAGAGAGAAATACAAGTTAAATCGAAAGAAAAAATACAAATATATGAAAACCCACTAAATGTCTAAGAATGTAAATAAGAAAGAGTAAAATATAAATTTTTCTATAATAGGCGACAGCGGCAAGGAACCGAAACTCCATCGGTGACAGAATGGAGAAAAAAACCTTGGGAGAAACCAGGCTCAGTTGGGGGGCCAGTTCTCCTCTGACCAGACAAATCCAGTAGTTCAATTCCACGCTGCAGCAAAGTCAGATTGTGCAGTAGAATCATCTGTTTCCTGTAGTCTTGTCCTGATGGTCATCTGAGACAAGGTCTTTACAGGGGATCTGTATCTGGGGCTGGTCTGGTCTGGATACGTACTGGATCCGGACAGACTAAACAGACTAAATTAGCAGTCTAAATCCCATATGGTCTAGTGGTTAGGATTCCTGGTTTTCACCCAGGTGGCCCGGGTTCGACTCCCGGTATGGGAATGCATGCTCCTTTAGGGAAGTCGTGGCCTAATGGTTAGAGAGTCGGACTCCCAATCGAAAGGTTGTGAGATCGAGTCCCAGGCCGGCAGGAATACCACGACTTAGGTGCCCTTGAGCAAGGCATCGAACCCCCAACTGCTCCCTGGGCGCCGCAGCATAAATGGCTGCCCACTGTTCCGGGTGTGTGTTCACAGTGTGTCTGTGTGTTCACTGCTCTGTGTGTGTGCACTTCGGATGGATTAAATGCAGAGCACAAATTCTGAGTATGTGTCACCATACTTGGCTGAATGTCACGTCACTAATATTAGCGTAGATGCCATTCTTCATGAAGAAGGAGGCGGGAACCGGCGGACAATCAAATGAAACTTTAATCATTCAAAATAAACACAAAACAGTGCATCAGTGTCACACTGTCTAGTCTCTGTTTCCCTGGGTGTCCAATAGTGGGCTCACTTCCCCTTAGGGACTTCACTATAGGCACTAGAATTCCTCTAGTCTGGTCCTGTCTTCACAGTAATTAAACTCCAGTTAATTGCACCAGGTGCAGGCAATCTATTGTCATTAGCCTCCTTATAAATACCAGTCTTTCCCTGTTGTTTGTATGGTGTCCTTACCCTTCGTATGTCCAGTCTTCTCGCTTCCCGAGATTCTTCCTTCCTCATATTCTGAGTTCCCATTCCTATTCCTTTCTTGTTTGTTTGTTTGTTTTTGTTTGCACTGCATTTCTGGTTTTGACCCTGGCATGTCTGACAACGAATTTGGATTATCCCTCCTTAGCCGAGTCAGGTGCTCGTGGACCCTCCAGAGTCAGGGTTAGTCACTGTTGATCTTCCAGAGTCAGGGTTAGTCACCATTGACCTTCCAGAGTCAGGTTTAGTCACCTTTGACCTTCCAGAGTCAGGGTTAGTCACCTTTGACCTTCCAGAATCAAGTCAAGTCACCGTTGACCTTGCAGTATATGGGTTTTTAATAAATCAACTAGTAATACATCAAACTACAAATCACACAGAGTAAATTTGCGTACGACACTACAAACAGTAAGCTTTATACAAGACATAACGGAATCCAAATAAAAGAGAGAGAGAGAGAGAGAGAGAGAGAGAGAGAGAAAATAGAATGAGATCACATAAGGAGCTCAGGTATGGAAATCATAGTCAGTAACTTTTGGAAGCCAACAACAATCAGATCATAGCAACAATTTAAAGCAGCATTTAAATCTCCATAGAGAAAGATACTTGCATGGCCCAGTGTGCGTGGCGTGAGATTGGCGGAAGCAACGTTGGTCGCACAGGAGAGCAGCGTGTCCGAGGACGAAGAACGAGAAGAAGAGCGGGCGGACCTTGTTCGGTCGATTCTTATAGCTTGAAATGGTTCACACCCCTTTTCGAGGGAACATCCAATGAACGTCCGCGATCTGCAGCGGGAAAAAGTTCCTTTGTCCCTGTAGAAAACAACCCCCTGGTGATCTAGGGCTTGTCAGATTTCCTCAGGGATATTTCTAGCAAGTTTGTAATTCCAGATTACATACATTTTTCATTACTTTGCCCTAGATAAGTGGGTCTGTCACAGCATGACGATTCTAAGAACACCAAACAGTACATATATATATATAACTGGTAGAAACACGAAGGTACATTTAAATGCAGAATTACACACATTAAAGATTAACACACACTGCTAAATTGCAGATAGTCCCAATTTATATGGGAAACATCTAATGTACCAAAAAGGAATACGTAATACATTTATAAAACATAAAAACAAAAAGGTAATGAATACATTCCATAGAATGCATTGGGGAAAAGAAACCAGTGATTTGGCTTCTCTCCTCTCCTGTTTTCCAGGGTGGTCGTAAAGTTTTACAACCTGCAAAGGTGGGGGTTACATACACATGACTATTTGAGAAAGAGTTAGGATGAGGAGAACATTTCCACTTATAAGTTAGTACTTTAACCATTTACGCAGGATTAACCATTTTTATGCAATACACAAACATTAAAAATACATATTAATAAGGACTTACAAAAGTAAGGAACTTTACGAAAGGTTTCCTTTTGTGTATGTTGGAATGTGGTTGGTTTAGTGTCTCCTTTGAGGCTCGCCCACGTGACTCTGGAATTTCTTGTCGTAAATAACTGTCACTTAAGGCAGGATGTGGCCGAAGGTCCTTGTTTACTCACGTTCTGGTCTTTTGAGTTCCGAATGTGTTAAGAGTCAGGATTCACTAGTATGGAACAGATGGCTGAAATACCATCAGCTCATTAGTGTTACATCTCCCCCTTTTCCGTCGGATGAAGTCCCTGTGTGGACATCATCGGACGGCAATCATCACTATGGGCAGATGAAAGGTGGATCATGACGGCAGGTGGTTCAAGATGGCAGGTGGTTCCTGGAGCTGAGGATTCAGCTTGGTGAGGTTCGGTGTTGTTTTTGACTTGGCACCCCCTTTCCGGGGATTCCATCGGAGACCTCCAGCCACAGTTTTCGTGAGTTTGGCTGTAGAGGTTTGCATCTCGTTGAGTATCCTGTATAGGATGAAGGTCACGCCAAGAGTCAGGGTGTGACCAATGACAGTGGAGATGCCCCGTGCAGTGTCGGCAGCAGTCCAGGCTCGGACCGCAGATGACGGGTTCAGAACGGGCTGTCGAGGCTGTGCTTGGAGGGCTGTGTCGACAAGAGTAATGTCAATGTGTTGGGTGGTACCTTTCAGTGCTTGGTCAAGCAGGTTGGCACGGGTGGCGGTGTCATGCTGGTCATAGGTCAGCGTAGCTGAGCGCACAGGAGTGTTGACGAGCCATCTGTTACCCACAATCTCTGCTTGCGTTTCTGTGACTTGTGTACGAGGCTTGGCTTCGGCAGGGCAGCGCGTATCGCTGACCCAGGGTTGCAGCTCGCAGATTCCTTCAGAGTTGTGTCTGAGGAAGGGTTTGCTAAGGCAGAGATAATGAATGTCTTTGGACAAAGCACACATGTGCATGTTTGGGGCCAGGTACAGCTGTGTGTCGCTGTCGTGGTAGGCCACCACATTTGCAATGTGTGTTTTGGTGTGGGTGTTGCTTTTCTACATCCTGACACTGACAATGTCTTTAGGTCTGTAGACTTGGCTTGACTCGCTGATGGGTTGGTTCGCGAGCACGTTCACTTCTCCCTGTTTGGGGTTGACGTGCCGTAGGAAGGCGCTATCCAGAGAGTTGGCCAGGTGTATTTGTAGCAGGTCAGCTGGCATGGTGATGGCGTAAGACAGCACAGTTAACACAAGGCTTAACGGTGTCACGTATGGTGGGGTTTTACTCGTGGTTAGGCTGTCATTGGAGGAGCTAACCTCCCACAGCATATCTGTTGCTAACGCTGTAAACAGCTGAGTCTGGGTAAAGTCCTTCTGGAAGACAGTAAACAGTAGTTTCAAGGAGTTTACGGTCTGGTTCTCTGCATTGACACTGGACATAACAATGTTAAACATTCTGGCGGCAGCAGCGGCTCAAAGCAAAGCACCCGGGAACTGTTTGGAGCGGTGGTGGTGTCCACTTAACTGCATTTGTGTAACAGTCACTTTCTCATGTTGGCTGAACATGTGTTTTACATCGGCCTCAGTGTGAGTGAGGGAGTCCTCTCTCCATCGGAACCTTGAACAGCTGTATTCGGTTACAGTGCTGGGGTAGTGTGCCCAGTCATCGGTAGTCAGGAGTCTCAGCGGTTTTCTCGGTGTCAGCTGTCCTCTCTTTGGCTGACAGCACGGCACGGCACGGCAAACTACAGCAGCATCCTGGTACAGATAATAGGGAGAGAGAGAGAGAAAGGGGAGAAAGAAACAAACGAGGCCTGTCTTTGGTTGGACAGGGCAGCCTCTTTGCTTAGTGGGCGGCGACTGGGTTTAGCTCGCCCTCGCCCATGTTTTGCCACATCTTGCTGCTGGCATGACGCTTGCCTCAGTGTTTTGTCAGTGGCTCTGGTGCTGCGTGGTGCAGCACATGCTGCGTCATGGAAATATATTGGCCTTATCCCCCTTTTGCTCCGTGGCATTACAAGCCCTGGCATTGTGATGTCAGACGATGCACAACCCACAATATTGTTCTGTGCACGCAGCATGGTTTGTGTATCATGCAGTGGTCTGGGGCTTTGGTTGTCAGTGACTGTAGACTGGTTGCCAGGGTGGATGGAGGGGTCTGAGAGGTGGTAAAGCAAAGTCATTATCGAGTTTTCAGAAGCACGCATGTCCGCTATGGTGGTCTGTGTAGACAACGGAGCCAGCGTAAGCGATTCTGAGGTAGGCAGTTTAGCTAGCAAAGTTCTTATGCTGTGTGTAATCACTTCAACCTTGAGTGTGGGTGGGTGGGTTGGGAGTGACCACAGAATGTTGTTTAGTGTGCCAGTTTTGGCAAGGGTGTCAGTGTGATCTTTAAAGTCCTTGTCTAGACTTGGTAGCTTCGAGTGTCCTTTTACCTTCTTCCAGTACACGATCACATTGTGTGTTTTTGTGATGTTATCACCTTGCTGGAACAGGTGTTGGTGTTTGACATGCTTGTTGTTTGCATGTGTGAGTCCGAGTTCCACACATTCAGGTGAGGATTGGAAGAAACCCAGCGTGTGGTGTAAGGTTTGACCACATTGCAGGTTGAGCCGAACAGCGACCCCTTTGGTGTAAGCTGGTACCACCGTACCCTGTTTGTTGACTAAGGTACAGAGGCTTGAACTTGGGCCTGTCGTTAGGGCGTTGTACTCATGGCTGGCTGCTGGGGTTCCCGTGACCTCTGTGACCTGACCGTCTGGCTCTGTGGCAGTTCCCGTGACCTCTGCAACCTGACAGTCTGGCTCTAGCAACCTGTGTGGCTGGAGAGAAAAAGGTTCTCGTACTTGAGCAAAGTCTTTTAGCTGTTTGAAGTTCAGAAAAGGGTCAAAGTGTTCTAGCAGGTCTTTGTCGATGAGCAATGTATGAGTGTTCATTGGTGGGACAAACATGGGCTGTATTAGACTCATCGGAACGATTGTCAGGTGAATGGAAACAACCTGTTCAAACTGGATGTCATCCTGTCTGTACACCTGTACATTCAGTTCATAAGTTTGAGGTGTAAGAGTTCGATCTTGTCTTTTAGCTTCAAATTGGAGTCTTTTGAAAAGGTGAGATGAGATCACCGTCAGGTTTAATCCTGTGTCGATCAGGTCTTCCCTGTTGACTCCTTTTCGGCCCACCCCCTTTTTGACAAGGCTGCCCAGGAATGTTGGCATCAGGGCAGGTGTGATGATCGGTGGGTGGTAAGGACCTGTCTTGTGTAGCTCGCTGCGAAGGCAGGTAGTCAAAACAGCATTTTCTGGTACCTTGTGTTTGTGGTACCTGGTGTGAGGACCTGTGCTGTCTCGTTCAGGGTGTGCATCTGTTGACTGTGGAGCTTGGGTGTTGTTGTCACTTTGTGCTGTGACAGTTAGCTCTGTGGTCTGTAGATGATGGGCAGTGTTCTGGGTGCTTGGTTCATCTTCCTTGCTAGTTTTCATGTGAAGAAGATCTTTCAGCGCCCTCAGGATCTCTGCTGTCTCAGACGTGGCTGCACTGTGTTTTTCTGACGTGGGCTCAGGACTGAGCTTACCAGTGTCGAGTCGAGTGTGGTTCCACTGCCGGATGTTGGGGCTTTGTGTCCTGGATGGTAGGAATCGCTCGCTCTGGTGCGTTGGATGAGCACCATTACGATTGTGTTGCCCTCTGCTGGCTTGGAACGGTATTAACTCTCTGTGAAAATGTCTGTGACTGTGGCGTTGTAGGGCGCCATCTAGGGTTAACTCCAAGCAGTGCTCCAAGCAGTGCTCAGAGACAGAGACTTTTGGGGTTTTCCACAGTCTTTTCACAAATAGTCTTTTGTTGGTGCAAGCTTTGTGGGCTAAGTTCTGTAACTCTTGTGTAGTCCTGTTACGTGGACACGCTAGGACTCTGAGATGAAAACTCCAAATGGCATGTAGGTTTAGGAGGAACAGAGTTTTTAAGTTGACATCCTGTTCCATACCTGGTTCGTTGCATGCTCCGACGTAGGCTTTTCGTAGCTGACTACAGAAAGTTTGTGGGTTTTCAAATCGGCCCTGTTTGAGGTCCATAGCAATAAGGAGCCCATGGTCTGAGTTTGGATCAGAGAATTCAAGAATCAAAGTCTGTAGCAGTTGCTGGTAGTATGCTTTGACAGTCTCTGGTTGACGATCCAGAAAGCAATGCACATCACGGCTGGACGTGATTTTTAACAGGTACAATGTGTTCACATCTGTCACGTTGGCGAAAGTTTGCAAATGAAAGTCAATGGCTTGTAAAGAAGCATGAACGCCATGTCCTCCTGCAGGATCTGGATTGAATGTAGAGATGCTTCTGGCTAGCTTGTGAAGTTGATTCTCTGTCGGTGAGAGAACACAGCACACACACACAAAAAGACCAATGCAAGTTCGTTCTACATTTAACGAGCTATATTCATACGGGCTGTGCCGTTTATGAGAATTTTGGGCTAACTGATGCAAACAGTCAGACAGTTAAGTAGCCAATTAGCTTGGGTCAACGAAGGACCTGGAATGGAGATTTGACAGGCAGTAGCCTAGCGGGTCGTGTGATGACACCGGCTGCTGGTGGTCGCTCTACTATTTAACTTTGTGTTGGTGGCTCACAGGTTACTGTCTCTATGTGAAATGAAAGAAACAAATCACAACAGAACAGAGGATAGAAAAAGATCAAAGTGAAACAACACTTGAAATGAGATAAAAACAATAGAAACACAATGTGTTAGTGAGAATGAGGAGGCCTAAGCCTACTGCTAGGTTTTAAGATAGGGCCAACAGGTGAGTGGGCTATCTGGGTAGGAAACCAAGAGATATGGTGTGGCTTAAAGAAGCAAAAGGGTCAAACACTTAAAATATATCCGGGGGAATATCTAATATTCTGTGGCTTATAATAAGTGGATAGGTTTTATCACTTTTGGTTCACCTGGTTGAATTGAAGTCATTCAGGTGGGAACCAGTGGCTTGGTCAACCTCTCCGGTGCTCCCCAAACACTCAACCGCAGTGTCCCCGGTCCTCCGTTACTCTGGCATGGCGCCGTCTCGAACGGCTTGTGACTTTTAGCACAACCTTTGGAGTGCCAAAATTGCTGATGTCTTTTGAGACAAGAGGAACCGAGTTTCACTCGCAGCCAGTATCGGTAACACTGGTCGGGCAGCCTTGCTCACTGGAAACCTGAGATGACTGTCCAATCACCAAGGGAGTTCTACAATCAAATACACAAAGGATGAACAAAGGAAACTTAAAGTTAATTAAGGTTTGGTTTGTTTAACATCAATTGAGTAACTATGTATGTAGAGAGGAAAGGTAACAGCTTTACCTAATAATAATAATAAAACAAAACAAAGGAATTATGATAATAATGGTAATTATCAAAATAACCTAAGTCAAAAGAGAGAAGAAAAATAATAAACATCAAATTAAAAGACATGAATGAAACAAAGGAGTAGGAGTAGCTGGTTTTCACCACAAGGGGGGGTGGGGGGGATTGAGTACTGCTTCTCTGTCTTTAACCTGCTGAGCAGAAAACTTAATTCAAATTAAACATTCAAAACTGGTTTAAATCAAAATTTAAAATAAGCATGTGAATTAAAAGGAAAATCTGAATAATATCCTATAATAACCGATAATAGCTTGTAAGTTATCATTAATAGTTATGAAATTAATCAAACAGGGCGAGATTGATCAAAAAGGGTAAAAGTGGACATGCAATTCAAAACAGAATTGAAAAGACAGAGGTCTGTTAGTCGATTTAACAGGAGACTGCCACTAGATGGCTTACCTTCTAAGTAGGTCAAACAGTAGTTGACCTGAAACATCTAGATTTCCACTTTTAAACAATTACATTTTAATTCAAATCATGTTTGAACCAAACTCAAAGTAAATGTAAACAGTCAAAAGCAGGGAACATTCTTTTGTTTCCCTGTAATAAAATTCGCACGAGCAAAGCTGTAAGTGCAAATAATTATCGAGAATTTAGACATCTAATTCAAATACATCACAGGGGATTATAAATTAGCAATCAGAGTGCATTATCTGAAACGGCCACAGGATGGCAGCTTTGCACTCATGCAAGCTGGAATCAGAAAGCAGGGCGTACCCTGAAATTTCTAACCCATGTGTTCCCTCTGGTGTTTAGATAGCGGAATTACAATTTCAATATGAATTAGAAATTATCTGATCGTTTGTCAGGCTGATTTTCTGCATCAAAAATCACAAGTAACAAACCAAAGGTTTTAATCTCTGAGGTGCTATATTAAACATAGGGTGAAGGAAGGACCCGTTCACTTCCAAATCACAAATGTAACAAAAACAGGAATTTTCCAACTGTTGACTCCAATAAACATTTATCAAAATAAGCCAATTTTAGACCAGGAGTTTTTATCGTTTATTTTTTTTTATATCATGTGGTTTACCACGAATACCTAGCGCGCTGACTGACCAGCTTTTTGCCTCAGTCAGTTGAGTGAGTTTGCGTCTTGCGACTTATCTCACAAGTAACGTTACATAATTTCATCGCACACGTGCAGAAATTATTAAAAACCATATACACAGATTGATTGCTCACAAAACGATTGGGGATTGGGGAAAAGAAACCAGTGATTTGGCTTCTCTCCTCTCCTGTTGTCCAGGGTGGTCGTAAAGTTTTACGACCTGCAAAGGTGGGGGTTACATACACATGACTATTTGAGAAAGAGTTAGGCTGAGGAGAACATTTCCACTTATAAGTCAGCACTTTAACCATTTACCCAGGATTAACCATTTTTATGCAATACACACACATTAAAAATACATATTAATAAGGACTTACAAAAGTAAGGAACTTTACGAAAGGTTTCCTTTTGTGTATGTTGGAATGTGGTTGGTTTAGTGTCTCCTTTGAGGCTCGCCCACGTGACTCTGGAATTTCTTGTCGTAAATAACTGTCACTTAAGACAGGATGTGGCCGACTTCAGGGTGGCCAAAATGGTGAATTATGTAAACAACGAAGGTCCTTGTTTACTCACGTTCTGGTCTTTTGAGTTCCGAATGAGTTAAGAGTCAGGATTACCTAGTATGGAACAGATGGCTGAAATACCATCAGCTCATAATGTTACACAAGTCACTGGTGATCTTCAAGGACAGAGTAAAGTCACTGGTGATCTTCAAGGATAGAGTCAAGTCACTGGTGATCTTCAAGGACAGAGTCAAGTCACTTGTGATCTTCAAGGACAGAGTCAAGTCACTGGTGATCTTCAAGGACTGAGTCAAGTCACTGGTGATCTTCAAGGACAGAGTCAAGTCACCGGTGATCTTCATGAACAAAGGCAAGTCACCACTGATCTTCATGAACAAAGGCAAGTCACCACTGATCTACATGAACAAAGGCAACTCACCACTGTTCTTCATGAACAAAGGCAAGTCCACATTGATCTTCATGAACAAATACAAGTCACCAATGATCTTCATGAACAAATGCAAGTCACCAATAATCTTCATGAGCAGAGTCAAGTCAGCATCGATCTTCTGGAATCCAGAATAAACACTATGGGATTACCAGAGTTTTGTCCTCCCATTGGTCCGGTCACACGGATGTGGTGGTCTTCTGCTCCGCCCTGGGGGCCTTCGGTCTCGACCACAAGGATGTGGTGGTCGTCTGCTCTGCCCTGGGGGGCATCTGGTTCGACCACACGGACGTGGTGGTCTTCTGCTCCGCCCTGGGGGCCTTCGGCCTCGACCACAAGGATGTGGTGGTCTTCTGCTCCGCCCTGGGGGGCTTCCGCCCTGACCACACGGTTGTGGTGGCCTTCTGCTCTGCCTTGGGGGACTCCGGCCTCGACCAAAAGGATGTGGTGGTCTTCTGTTCCGCCCTGGGGGGCATCCATCCCAACCACACGGAGGTGGTGGTCTTCTGCTCTGCCCTGGGGGGCTTCCGCCCTGACCACATGGTTGTGGTGGTCTTCTGCTCCACCCTGGTGGGTGTCACGTGATGTCCTTCATGGACTTATGTTTTTGTTTTTTCTGTTCTGTTTCCTCCTATGGACCTGGCCCTCCGTCCCTCCCCCTGATCTTCCGCCGGTCCACCTCCCTCCTGGGTTTCTAGTCTGTGTCTGTCGTTCCGTTTCCCTCTAGGACCTGGCCCTCCACTCCTCCCCCTGATCCTCTGCCGATCCACCAGCGTCCTGGACTGTGTTGCACTTCTCTTGTCTCTGTTTCCCCATTTTACCTGGTTGTCTTGTCTCTGTTTCCCCATTTTACCTGGTTGTCTTGTCTCTGTTTCCCCATTCTACCTGGTCCTCTTGTCTCAGTTTTACCATGTTATCTGGCCCTCCGTTCCTCCCCCTAGTCCTCCGCCGCTCCACCTCCCTCCTAGTCTCTTTGTCTGTTTGGTTTTCCCTTGGTTTTGGGTGGAGCATCTAGCAGCTGCTCTGTGGAGGAGAGGGTAATGTCACGCTGTCTAGTCTCTGTTTCCCTGGGTGTCTACTAGTGGGCTAACTTCCCCTTAGCGAATCGTCACAATCAGCCCCTCACGGACGACTGATGCGCACAAATAAATAGCAAACACAACTAAAAGCCCAGGCCTGGACCTCTCTCGTCCTTCACTGTCGTCGCTCCAGTTTTATATCCTTCCATCTCCTCCGTGGGACTCGAGACCGGTTGGTCGAGCAGGTGTCGCTCATCTCCAATCACTACACTGGCCTCGGGCCTCGTTCCCACGGCCCTCGGTCCCACCCCACTTGTCACAGTAATAAGCCAGGTTAAAGAGATGGGTCTTAAATCTAGATTTAAACTGCAAGAGTGTGTCTGCCTCCCGAAAAATGTTAGGTAGGTCATTCCAGAGTTTAGGCGCCAAATAGGAAAAGGATCTGCCGCCCGCAGTTGATTTTAATATTCTAGGTATTATCAAATTGCCCGAGTTTTGAGAACGTAGTGGATGTAGAGGATTATAATGTAAAAGGAGCTCATTCAAATACTGAGGTGCTAAACCATTCAGGGCTTTATAAGTAATAAGCAATATTTTAAAATCTATACAATGTTTGATAGGGAGCCAGTGCAGTGCTGACTAATATGGTCATACTTCCTGAATCTAGTAAGAACTATTGCTGCTGCATTTTGGACTAGTTGTAGTTTGTTTACTAAGCGTGCAGAACAACCACCCAATAAAGCATTACAATAATCTAACCTTGAGGTCATAAATGCATGGATTAACATTCCTGCATTTGACATTGACAGCATAGGGTAATTTAGATATATTTTTGAGATGGAAAAATGCAGTTTTACAAATGCTAGAAATATTGCGGAAAGATTGTGATCAAATAGCACACCTAGGTTCCTAACTGATGACGAAGAATTGACAGAGCAGCCATCAAGCCTTAGTGTTCTAGGTTATTACATACAGAGTTTTTAGGTCCTATAATTAACACCTCTGTTCTTTCAGAATTTAGCTGTTAGAAATTACTCATCATCCACTTTTTTATATAGACTATGCATTCCATTAGTTTTTCAAATTGGTGTGTTTCACCGGGCCACGAAGAAATATAGAGCTGAGTATCATCAACATAACAGTGAAAGCTAACACCATGTTTCCTGATGATATCTCCCAAGGGTAACATATAAAGCATGAAGAGTAGTGGCCCTAGTACTGAGCCTTGAGGTACTCAGTACTGTACTTGTGATCGATATGATACATCTTCATTCACTGCTACGAACTGATGGCGGTCATATAAGTATGATTTAAACCATGCTAATGCACTGCCATTAATGCCAACAAAGTGTTCAAGTCTATGCAAAATAATGTTGTGGTCAATTGTGTCAAACGCAGCACTAAGATCCAATAAAACTAATAGAGAGATAAAACCACGATCAGATGATAAGAGCAGGTCATTTGTAACTTTAAGGAGAGCAGTCTCTCGTACTATGATACGGTCTAAATCCTGACTGGAAATCCTCACAAATACCATGTTTCTCTAAGAAGGAATATAATTGTGAGGTTACCACCTTTTCTAGTATCTTGGACAGAAAAGGGAGATTCGAGATTGGTCTATAATTAACTAGTTCTTTGGGGTCAAGTTGTGGTCTTTTGATGAGGGGTTTAATAACAGCCAGTTGGAAGGGGACATATCCTAATGACAATGAGGAATTATTAATAGTCAGAAGAGGATATATGGCTTTTGGAAGCACCTCTTTTAGGAGCTTAGATGGAATTGGGTCTAACATACATGTTGTTGGTTTAGATCTCTAACAAGTTTATATTATTCTCCCTCTCCTATAGTATAGAATGAGTGGAACTGTTCCTCAGGGGTGCACTGTCTGATGTGATACTGTAGCTGACGGCTGAATGGTTACAATTTAATCTCTAATAGTATCGATTTTAGAAGTAAAGTAGTTCATAAAGTCATTATAGCTGTGATGTTGGAAAATGTCAACACTTGTTGAGGCTTTATTTTTCGTTAATTTAGCCACTGTGTTGAATAAATACCTGGGGTTATGTTCGTTTTCTTCTAAAAGAGAAGAAAAGTAATCGAATCTAGCAGTTTTTAATGCTTTTCTGTAGGATAGGTTACTTTCCAGCCAAGCAATACGAAATACTTCTAGTTTTGTTTTCCTCCAGCTGTGTTCCATTAGTTAAGTAAATTGTGCATTTACATTCCATCTCCATTATCATGAAACCCAAACCACACAAAAAATAGCTCCGATCATGGTGGCCTCCATTCACCAGTTGTTGATGTATGTAATTTTTTTTAACAAATACGGGACATAATAAGGAACTCTCAAAATATTTGTACTGCAGTGTATGCCTGCCTGAGGATAAAAAGTTATTCAGAATTTTTTTTTTGTTTTGTAAATTGTACCATTATAGAACTGTGATTGCACAAGTTTTTAGAAACTATAAAATGACATACAAATGGCATGAACATTGAAAGCAAAACTGAACGTCTATGAAATTTCAGTCAATAAAGCATTTTTTTTAAACACTGGCACTTAAATGTTTGAACTAAACTTTTATTGCAACCGTTATATAGCCTATGAATAAATAAAAATGCATATTATTTAAAAATTTTGAATTTGTTCTTTAATAATAATGTCCAAGTTTAAGAATATGCTGGAAGTTATTTTTATTGTATTTTTTTATTGCTTATTAACAGCATTAAATTACAATAGTGGAAGACATCGTCTTCCTTCAGGTAGATTGAATATTGGGCTCATGATCAATACGTTGTATCCATTCGGCCAAACTAATTTTTCTAAATCCAAAGATAAATCCATGCCACTAGCATGAGTCCCGCTCGCTGTAAATTTTACAGAGGACTGCAAGCTGCACTCTGTGAGTGGGGCTCTGAGAAAATAATAAATAAAAAACAGTTGGGCTGCTGTGAGTGCAAGCATCCTAAGGACAGCATCCATAGGCTATTTCAACCCAGGGGCATGACAACACCGGCTATGTTGCTGACTTAATGGACTATTATTAATACTGGAGTTTGGATTCTCCAGGGTTCTGTTTGCCTTTCTGGACTGCTTTGCTGTTTTCATCATCTGGCCGTTCTGGACTGTGAGTTTTGGATTGCCTGGTTGGGTCTGTCTGTACCTCACCTGACCTTCTCACATGTCTGACTTTGATTCTCATTCTACATACTGGATTTGAAAGCTGGTGGACTGCGTTGGACTCGGACACTTGTCTGTGTGACCATTTTCCTGTCTCCCCCTAGTTCAGAGCTGGTCTGGAGCTGTTCGACTCATACTGTGTTTATTATTGTGCTTCAATACATAAGTGTTAAGTATTCTCTGCTTATTGGATCATCCTTAGAAAAAGAGGATTGTGCAGAATCTTTGCAAGCAAAAATTTTACAGGACCTTTCAGAGTTGTATGTTTTGTTTGTGTATGTGTTTGTGTGTGTGTAATTTTCTTAAACACTTTATGGTGCTTTTCCACAACATGGTACGACTCGGCTCAGTACAGCTCAGTACAGTACGGCATTGCACGGCTTGAATTGGCTTGGTTTTTGTATTCCACTGAAATTTAGTCTTGCTTTAGAGTGGGTGAGGTTATTCACATGTTGTTATTGTTGCGCTGGCTCTACTGCCGTGACTTGTGAAAAACGTTTTCATTCCACGTCACCCCATCAAGCTCTCGCTGGATCCTTTCCTCTGCTATCAATGAGAGGAATGTCTGTACTTCCTCAACAGACAATCAAAAAGCTATTTTTTGGTTATTAAAAAAGGTGCGCTCGTTCAAAACAGTTGTGTCCGCTCCTTCGTTGTCTGTGCTGATATAAATCTAGTGGTTCTGTTGTGTTTGTGTTGCAACTGAAGTGGTACTAAAAAAGGTACCAGGTGGTCGGTTTGTGGAAGATTTTTATTAATAAGATTTTAATCAATCAAGTATAATCAATGTGAATCTAGCCATTTTTGTTGCTAATTATTAGTCCATTATAATCCCATAGGTTAAGTATAGAAAGGAATTTGTCTATGTCGCCAGATTGTATAGACTAGATGAGAAACATCTGGTCAGACATACAGAGAGGGCCTTTATCTATTCAAAAACAAGTAGGGGGCCCCTTCTCCCTAGGGACGTATCAAAATTGTAAGCATAAGGAAAAGTCTGACTATTTGGAAAGCCCTGTATACGGTATATAATGACATGCCACCGAGTAATCGGGAGATATTCTCACAGAGAACATTCGGCTTAGTTTCTCTCTGAAATAAAGTCTATCTTCTGGAAACAAAACCCCAAGAATCCTCAGATCCATGGCAGACGAAAATACACTACATTTGGCGCCCGAACAGGGACTTGAAAGGAGCAGCAGAGTGGACGACCACTTTTGAGCTGACTGATGAGCAACACACACAATGGTGGCCACCATAGAATTAGGTAAGCATTTTTGCTTATATAATTAGTGTGTGTTGTTGACCGGTCAGTTCTGAGCGGTAAGGTCATTTAAAATCTGCTCTTCCAAATTTAGAACTAATTAAATAAATAAAAATGGGGGGTTTTGTTTCCAGAAGAAAATCTGCATGCACATATTTGGTTTACTGAAAGATCTTTGAAAAAGGCCTAATGTTAATCTGGATAGTGTAAGCAGAAATACATCGCATGCAATGGTCTGTGTTCATTGTAGACTGGGCCTAAAAGGGACAGCAATAAACGTGAAACAGATGTAGTATAGAAACAGTGGTAAAATCCTTTGGATACCGCTCTGTATATGTCGTAAGATACAGAGGTCTGAAATGGGAAGGCAGAAATCCTGCAAGAAATCCTGCTTTTTTACTGTGTTGTGGAAGTGCATCAGTGAAAGAGCGAGTAGAGCTGACAGGTCATTCAGAAGGAGTGTAGAGTACTCTGTATTTATGTATGTTTTAATGTAAGTGTCTGTGTTACTGGCTGTGGTTGTGTGACAAAATAGACTCTGGTGGAGCAAGAGGTGCTGTCCACTCCTTGACTATAACTTGAGTGTGATTAGGTTACAGAGACGAGCGTGGCTGGTGTTGAGAAAGGATAAGTGCAGGAACCCTAAAACAATAAAGTGAATTGTATGAAGGTTGTTTTAGAGAAAAAAAAAAAAAAATTGTATCTTGTTATCCCTGGGACACAGTATGAAAGTTAATCCATTATAGAGTTTCAGAGATTGGACTTGAGAATAAAAAAAAACAATATTAAATGAATAAAAAACAAATAAATAACTTGTGTAGTGCAATGCGGAATGAGAGCAAGATTGGTTGACCAAGTTAATAGACATTTTGATTCAAAAGCCATAGGCATTTTATAATAGGAAGGGAACAAGTTGCTTAAATATTTAAATAAAATTATTTTATTTACTGGCTGTGGTTGTGTGACAAAATAGACTCTGGTGGAGCAAGAGGTGCTGTCCACTCCTGGACTATAACTTGAGTGTGATTAGGTTACAGAGACGGGCGTGGCTGGTGAGTTTAAATACTTAGGACACCATAAAATCCTGCTTTTAGTTGTTAGCATTGCTTCTGCTACTAGTCATGCCTGCTTTTAGTCTCTAGCTATGCTTCTGCTATTAGTCATGTCTGCTTTTAGTTTTAGCTTTGCTTCTTAGCTTTAGCTTTTAGCCATGCTGTTTGTCATCACTGTTCTTTGAGCGCGGTTGCAGCGTGCTTCGGCCTGCACGCATGCTGCTACTTAGCCACGATGAGAAGAAACACAACTTAGTCTCGTCAAACTTTATTTATTTTCTTTTCCGTTTGAGAGTTTTGTGTTCTGAGTTAAGTTTTGTAATGTCGAGCCTCCGACGCCTGACCTCGGGTGCCCGTTCAACTTCAACCAGCCACACAACTCCATCTTCAGCCAACGCCCAACCACGGGCTTCCCAAGACGTCACTTCAGCAACTACTGAACTTCCAGCCAATCAGCGACAACAAAGGGACACCTTCAGGCAATGTAGCTTCAGACATTTGTGCTGGTGTATCTAATATAATTTTAACAGCGCAGATTTGATGTTAAAGGGGGGGTGGAATTCTATTTCATTCATACTGAGTTTTTTTACACTGTTAAAGAGTTGGATTCCCATGCTAAACATGGACAAAGTTTCAAAAATTAAGTTGTACGTTTGAAGGAGTATTTTTATTCCCAAAATACTACTTCCGGTTTGTCACAAGTTTCGGAAAGTTTTTTTCGAGAATGGCTCTGTGTGACGTTAGATGGAGCGGAAATTCCTTATATGGGTCCTGAGGGCACTTTTGCCGGAAGAGCGCGCGCTCCCGTACAGCGAGGCTGAGCAGCACAGACATTTCACTGATCAGAGCGATTCACTGATCAGAGCGAGAGCGTCGCGAAAAGTCACAAAAGAAGTGTGTTCTTGGTTGCCAGGGCAAGACAACCATGCACAGATTACCAAAAAAAAACAGCATTAAGGGACCAGTGGATGGAGTTTATTTTTAAATTGACCTGTTTCCCTTAAATAGGCAATTCAATCAATTTGCTAAAACAACTGTATACAAATATGAATGTGGGCCCAATAAATAGTAAAATAATGACCATGGATTAATTGAAGTTTCCTGGTCAGTACCTAGGTCTTTGTTGTGGCAGAATGAAAAACAGTGCCACACATGTGCAGCGTATAACATGGGAAGGCAGAGCAAAGCAAGCTTGCTCTGTCCACCCCACATCTAACTTTCTTTTCAGCATAACATTATGGAGCTGATTCTGTGTCAAAATGATAAAATATTCTCTTTCTGACTGTTAAAATAAATAAAGTGGATTGAGTGTTTTACTGGTCAAAAGGCCTATGCTACTGAGCAAGATAGGAAAATATCCAGTAATATAGTGGAACTCAAGTTTATAAACAAAAAGAGATAACTGGATTAGCAAATTGTTGAGAGTAAAATTGAAATGAATTTGAAAATAGTAAGGATGGCGATAACGAAGTAAAACCAAATTCTTTGTTATATTATAAAAAATGGGCATTCACCCTCTTTTTATTGTAAGGACAGCACTGGAATTGTGAAATCTCAAAAAGGGGCCAAGACAGCCCTCAACCCACATTACATTTCCACAGGTAACATCAAGAAGGACGACTAGCAAAATGAACAAATTAGCATGCTTGATATCACTAACAAAAAACTCAGAAGTTTTCCATTTACAAGTGACAGCAGTTCTAGTAAGGCCAAGGAATTATTCGCTCCATCAAAGAGAAACAGTGAGTGTGCAGTTATGATGTCAAGGGAGATGCCAACCTGCTTCGACAACTCCACACAGCATGAAGTGAGGGATGAAGGGCGTGCTATTAATGACCCACCCTTGCCAACGAAGGAAAGACCATTGCAACGACTTGCAAAGAGTCCTTCTGGTGAAGATGGAATGATAGAGTGAGAGAGTGATGGGACTGCTACTGAGATCAAAATACTTGGGAGCAGATGTGGGCCAACAAATGGAAAAGAAAAAGTGGAAAGATAATGTCAAGTAATGTCAGATCAAGAATTTGAAGGTTATGAGAAGAAGGGAAATATGGATGTAGGAAGAGAAAATAGGGAAAATAGAGCAATGGATGCAACAAATAGAATGAAAAAAGCAAAATAGAAAAGCTCTAGATGATTCATAAACTGAAGAAGGAAAAGAAAAGGCTTGCTGTGCTCCAAATCTCTTCTTAAACAAAGTAATAGTCATACCAAATCCATATGACTACCGAAAATGTGCCAAATTTGGGAGAAACTTCTGTCAATTAACAGATATTACCAGACCATATTGTATTGCTGTCATGTTGTCTGGTCTCTGTTTCTCACTCCCTGGGTGTCCACTAGTGGGCTCACTTCCCCTTAGGCACCTCACCATAGGCACTATAATCCCCACTAGCCTTGTCCCTTCATCACAGTAATTGCACTCCTGCTAATTGCACCAGGTGCCTTCACTTATTTGTCATTAGCCTCCCTATAATTACCAGTCCTTTCCTGTTGTCTGTATGGAGTCCTTTCCTTTCGTTTTCCTGTTTTCTCATCTTCTGAGATTCCTCGCATTCCGAGTTCCTGTTCTTGATCCTTTCCTGTTCCTTCACTGTTTTCTTTCTTTTGGATTGTTTTCTGGTTTTGACCTGGCTTGTTTTGGAGTACGATTTGGATTACCCTAAATAAACATACCTGCATTTGGATCTCTTTCTCCCTGTGTCTCACTGGGTCGCGATCGTCACAGAAGGACTCCATCCCTAAGATCCAGCGGTATGTTTGTTGATGTTTCCTCCCCAGCAAGTATGGTGGAGCGGATGGCTAAATATTTAAAATTGACCACCCTCCGCCAAGAGGGCAATGAGGTGGGTGCCATGGCACAAATGTTCTGGAGCCTAGCAGATGGTCTGGTCACAGCACAAGATGGCTGCAAGCCCAGTGCCACTGCTTAAGATAACTGTCGGCCCAGCGCCATGGCCCAAGATGGCCACCGGCTCAGAGTCATGGCACAAGATGGCTGATTGTCCAGCACCTCTGCACAGGATGACAGCCACAGCTGACCTTCCAGAGTCGAGTCAGGATCTCGTTGACCTTCCAGAGTCGAGTCAGGATCTCGTTGACCTTCCAGAGTTGAGTCAGGTTCCCGTTGACCCTCCAGAGTCGAGTCAGGTTCCCGTTGACCCTCCAGAGTCGAGTCAGATTCCCGTTGACCCTCTAGAGTCGAGTCAGGTTCCCGTTGACCCTCCAGAGTCGAGTCAGGTTCTCAGTGACCCTCCAGATTCGAGTCAGGTGCTCAGTGACCCTCCAGAGTCAGGGCTAGTCACCATTGACCTTCCAGAGTCAGGGATAGTCACCGTCGACACTCTGGAGTCAAGTCAAGCCCCCGGTGAAATTCATGCACAAGGGCAAGTCACCAATGAAATTCACATGCAAAGTCCAGTCACCAGTATCCTTCATGAGCAAGGTCAAGTCACCGACTATCTTCATGGGCAAAGGCAAGTCACCATTGATTTTCATGAACAAATTCAAGTCACCATTGATCTTCATGTGCAAAGTCAAGTCACCAGTGTTCTTCATGGGCAAGGTCAAATCACCGACTATCTTCATGGGCAAAGGCAAGTCACCATTGATCTTCATGAACAAATGCAAGTCACCAATAATCTTCATGAGCAGAGTCAAGTCAGCATTGATCTTCTGGAATCCAATATAAACACCATGGGATTACCAGAGTCTCTTCACGTCTCTGTGGATCTACCAGAGCCTCCCCACGTCTCTGCTGAACTAACAGAGCCTCTCCATGCCTCTGCTGAACTACCAGAGCCTCTCCACGTTTCTGCTGAACTACCAGAGCCTCTCCATATCTCTGCTGAACTAATAGAGCCTCTCCTCGGCTCGGCTGAAATACCAGTCTCTCCTCGCCTCTGCAGAACTTCCAGAGCCTCGTCACGTCTCAGCCGAACTCTAGGAGCGCTCGACTGATCCTGTCATGGCCACGGAGGCTATCCTTAACTTGTTCATGTTCTCTGTTTCAGACTTTCCTAACCAGACTTGCTCTCCTGTTAATGTGACCACACGGATGTGGTGGTTTTCTGCTCCGCCCTGGTGGGCTTCTGTCTCGACCACACTAATGTGGTGGTCTTCTGCTCCGCCCTGGGGGGCTTCTGTCTTGACCACATGGATGTGGTGGTCTTCTGCGCCGCCCTAGGGGGCTTCTGTCTCGACCATACGGATGTGGTGGTCTTCTGCTCTGCCCTGGTGGGCTTCTGTCTCGACCACACGGATGTGGTGGTCTTCTGCTCCGCCCTGGTGGGCTTCTGTCTCGACCACACGGATGTGGTGGGCTTCACGTTATGCCCTTTCTGGACTTGTGTTTTGTTGTTGTTTTGTTTTTGTTTCTCTCCTGTCTGTTTTCATCTATGGACCTGGCCCTCCGTCCTTCCCCCTGATCCTCCGCCGGTCCACCTCCCTCCTGGGCTCCTTGTTTTTGTGTTTGCACTTCTTGTGTCTGTTTCCCCATTTTACCTGGCCCTCCATCCCTCCCCCTGGTCCTCCGCCACTCCACCTCCCTCCTGGCCTCTTTGT
Source organism: Carassius gibelio (assembly GCF_023724105.1). Classification (NCBI taxonomy): domain Eukaryota; kingdom Metazoa; phylum Chordata; class Actinopteri; order Cypriniformes; family Cyprinidae; genus Carassius; species Carassius gibelio. The sequence continues at coordinate 7,665,104 of NC_068414.1, read as the reverse complement.
GTCTTTGGTCTCTTCTTGGGTTCGGGTGGAGCATCTGGTAGGTGCTCCGTGGAGGAGGGGGTAATGTCACGCTGTCTGGTCTCTGTTTCCCTGGGTGTCCACTAGTGGGCTCACTTCCCCTTAGGCACCTCACCATAGGCACTATAATTCCCACTAGCCTTGTCCCTTCATCACAGTAATTGCACTCCTGCTAATTGCACCAGGTAACTTCACTTATTTGTCATTAGCCACCCTATATTTACCAGTCCTTTCCTGTTCCCTGTATGGAGACATCTCCTTTCGTAATCCTGTTTTCTCGTCTTCCGAGATTCCTCGCATTCCGAGTTCCTGTTCTTGTTCCCTTCCTGTTCCTTCCCTGTTTGTTTTCTTTTGGATTGTTTTCTGGTTTTGACCTGGCTTGTTTTGGAGTATGATTTGGATTACCCTAAATAAACATACTTGCATTTGGATCTCTCTCTCCCTGTGTCTCACTGGGTCGCAATCGTCACAATTGCTGAATGCCTAAATTAACAGATTATTTATTTAGACCACTCTGGGGATCTTGGTTTCAGTATTCAGATATCGGTCAAAATAGAAAAATTTTAAAACTAAAAGTAGAAATACCAAAATGGTATAGCATAGAAAGTAAACAAGAATATGAGTGTTTCTATAAACCAAAGAGAACACAAGATGTGGGTAAATTCAAAGGAAAATATGCTATTATTTGGTATATAGATATTTTATTATTGGAATTTAGAAAAATTATTGGAAATCAGGAGTTCCTTTTAGAGCTCCAGAAATTTTAGCACTCGGAACTAAAGGAAGTAAGATAGCACTTGAAAAATGTGAAAATCAAACTATATAATTACTTTCAATAGAAATTTATGAAGACCAATAATTAATAATAGCAGATTTCTTTGAATATTCTTTGAATAGTGAAATATTATTGTCTTCTTTACCAGTTGGATGGAAAGGTATATGTGTAAAAGTACGATTACTTCAAGATGTTAATATGGCACAATGGGGAACAGAACAGAGCACAAACAAGGAAGACAATAAAATTAAAAGAGGATACGAGCCAGACCCAATTGGTCATATTTAGACTCAATTGGACAGCCAAGAGGAATTCCTAATGAATTCAAGGCAAGAGATGAAATAAAAGCAGGTTTCGAGTCAATCTTGGTTTGGATCACACCAAACAGAGTCGATTAATTACATTAATTTTAATCAACACAGATTCATTAATTATAATCTCTCGTCACGACTATGGAGGCCGCTTATGAACTCATTGCCTGTCCTGTTATTGCCATGGAGGCCATATATGAATTCACCGCCTGCCCTGTCATGGCCATAAAGGCCATCTACCATCTCATCATGGCCATGGAGGCCACCATTAACCTGTTCATGTTCTCTGTTTCAGTCCTACCTAACCAGACTTGCCCTCCTGTGCCAACGACTCCACTGTGGTGTTCCTCTGCTCTGCCCTTGTGGGTTTCTGTCTCTTCTGCTCAGCTGTGGTGGTCCTCTGCTCCACCCTAGTGGGCTTCTCTCTCGTCTGCATGGATGTGGTGGTCCTCTGCTCCACCCTGGTGGGCTTCTCTCTCGTCTGCACAGATGTGGTGGTCCTCTGCTCTGCCCTGGTGGGCTTCTGTCTCGTCTGCACGGCTGTTGTGGTCCTCTGCTCTGCCCTGGTGGGCTTCTATCTCATCTGCTTGGCTGTGGTGGTCCTCTGTAAATGGTCCAATGCAATGGTTTCCTGCTTATCTTACTACTGCTCTCCGGGGATGTTCAATTAAATCTGGGACCAGTTTCCCCAGGATTTCAGGGGGACTCTGGACCTTTTGCATCACTTGGCAACAACCATAGTGGCGTCTCACTATGAAGGGTGTGCCTGGGGATTTCCTGTAGATCTACCTGGCCTCCCAAACAATGACGTGAGTTTAATCAACAATGTACTCAATGCTCCAAGGTATGACATTTCTACATCACTTTCCAGTCATTCTACAAGAGTAAATGAAACATCAATGTATTGTGAAAATGTTTCTTCGTGCCGAAATCCTGCAGTAAGAAAGCAGACATTATGTAAGAACTTTCAGACTGCTAATCAAGCAAAAGTCCTATGGGATCCAAAAGTGAAACCTAGAGGACTTTTAGGCCCCCTTCTGCTAACAATACATTCTATGATCAACTTACAGGAATTTTAAAAGAATGTAATCTTAACAAAAATATTATACTTATGGGTCATTTTAACTGAACTGGGAGGATAAATTAAAGAGGAAAACAGATAAATTGTTGGAGATAAATTTAATCTAAATCAGTTAATTAAAGAACTAGAATTGCAAAAAAACTTGTAAGACACAGTTAGATTTAATATTTGCTAATAAACCTGAAAGGATAATCAAGAGTTATAATTTGATCATTGGATTATCTGATCATAATTTAACTTTAGTTGCATGGAAATTAACAAAAAACTGATTTAAAAACATAACATAGTAACCTCAACCATAGTGCGAACTACGGGGGAGCTAGGGGGAGCTCGGCTCCCCTTAATAAGACATGGGCTCCCCTGAAAACGAGAAATCTGAAATTTTGGGGGGTCTCAAAAAATACTGACAATGTGAATATTTTTAAGTGCAATTTCAGTTTTGTAATGTGATTATGATGGCAAAAATATTATTCATTCATGCATGACGGCGATTAAAACCTAATTAACTTCAATAAAGATTAAAGACGTCACAGCATCAAGGTGTGGGGGTGCTGCGCAGCAAATTCCATGTTAGTATGTCATAGGTTCGTAGAAAAAAATAAACGTTGGAGGCCATTTATCGTGCGCAAAGTCCTTCCATTATGCAGTTATAGCATCATAGCCAGGGCAAAAAGAAAACAAGGTAGTTCAATTAATTTTGGTATTATTAAGAAATTGTGTAGTGATAACGCACGACTGATTCACCTGCTGCAAGCACTGGTAAACCTCAACCCAAGCCCACTGTGAAAACGCATGAAGCTGAAGAAAAGTAACCTCTGGGATCCTAACCCCTCTTGCTTCGAGTCCTCTCTCCCGTTAAACTGGAACAGTCAGCAGTGGAGAGACTGGAAGAGCCAATATACATGGCTGTGTGTTAAGGATGGAAGCTTGGGGTGTATCACTTTATAACGCGTTGTGTCAGGAGGGGGAAAAAATATGGATAGCTCACAAAGTTATTAGGCCAGACAAAACTCACGGAGGCGATTGACATTTAACAACGACTCGTTTCATTTCTCCAATCGAACTCGGGCAATTGTCTGTCCCATGTTCCACCGTCCACAGCGTAACCAAAACAAAACAAACAAGATTAAAACAAAATTATTTCCAAACAGAGATTACCCGCATACATGGGGGATTCGAGTCGCGACTCGCGCGTGTATACATTATCATACAGAGTGCATACCGTTTTACAGGGAGCGCGCAGCTCTTAAAGGGGCCACATTTTTTCCCACTCGTTACAACTTGTAAGGACGCAAAAAACCTTCTTCTGTCTGAAAAGGTACCTGGCACGCACTTGTCTGAGGAGTGGATTAATGATTAATGCTCAGAACCAGTCGCGAAAAATTATATATAAATACAGGGACAGCATTGCACACAAGATGGCCATTGAAGTCGCATTGACTAAGCAAATCTGATAAGCGATTCTGGCAAATAAAGTAATTGATGTGAATTCTAAATTAACGGAGGAGAGCGCAACATCATTCAAGGCTGTCTTCCTGACCTATCAATTTGTGTCGATAAAGTATAATAGTGCATATTGTAGCTGTTATGTATCTTTGTAAGTCATTATATGTCCTTTTTTGAGGCACTCGTGTCGATAATGTATAATAGTGCATACATTTTTAGCTGTTGTAAGTCCTTATTTGAGGCATGCGCATGTGCACGACCTCCACCCCCCCCCCCCCCCCCCCCCCCAAAAAAAAAGAAGTGGGCTCCCCCAAAGGACACGGTATAGTTCGAACACTGACCTCAACTAATCTTTTTCATTGTATACCTAAAGGAAAATTAGTAGCATTTGATGAGGAAATAGCAGATCTAAAGTAAATTTAATTTAAATCTATGCATTTAGCAGACGCTTTTATCCAAAGCGACTTACAGTGTTTTCAGGCTATCAATTTTTACCTATCATGTGTTCCCGGGGAATCGAAGCCCGCTTGACATCGAAATGCTCTACCACTTGAGCTACAGGAACACAGGTAAAATGGAATGATATCTTATCTTCCAAGGATACAGATTTTACAGGTTGTAATACATATTATAATATAATTAATTCTGAAAGAGAGAAAAAAAGATTTAATAAAAAATCAGGCATAAGAGTGTTTTACCGTAATTTATGGAAGCTCATCAAGTCAAGTCAAGTCAAGTCTGCTTTATTGTCAATTTCCACATGTACAGTACATACATACAGAGAATCGAAATTGCGTTACTCTCAGACCCCGGTGCATACAGATAACATTCACATTAAAACCTAAAAATCTAGATCAAATATAAAATGTAGATACAACTATACAATAAGGGAATGTAAAAAAAGGCATTACAGATCAAGAGTAGTTATTTTATTTAACTGACTGATGAGGTGGTGGAATGACGTCAGTTCCATGCTGAAAGAGGTAGTGAGCAGACCACTGCTGCAGAAAGTGACTGGTGCATGCCTCCAAATAATTAGTGTGTGTGTGGGGGGGGGATTAAAGAAATTAAAGAAAAGCTATTAAAGAAAGCTATTAAGTCTGGAAGAGACACTGGTAGGCTTTGTTACAAAGGTCTGTGAAACAAAGTTATTCGAGAGCTGAGAGTAGCCAAATCCAATTATTATCTTAATCTAATGAATGAGGCTAAAGGTAATAGTAAGCTAATTTGGAAAAACATAAATACTCTTTTACGAAAGGAGCCAAATTCTATAGGATTGACTCTGTTAAAGAATTAGAGGATACATTTTCAAGGGAAATAAATATTAGTTCAATTAAGGAAATATATAAAAGTTTTAATCTAATCAAGACAAATTAATTGCAAGTTAATAAAGTTTTTAGCTCATTGAAAAATTATAAATGTAAAGATGCTCATCATCTGGATACTATGCTTGTTAAAACTCACAAAGTTAGTTAAACCCCGGTCATCACTCATTTAATTAACTTGTCATTTGACGGTAGTGTTGTTCCTATTGCGTGGAAAAAAGCAATTGATACTTATATTTTTTAAATCTGGAGACTATTATGAAATTTGTAACTACAGACCCATAAGCATACTGCCAGAATTCTCGAAGGTTGCAGAGAAGATTGTTTTTGAACAGCTGACATCTAAACGGTCTGGCTCCTTCTGTATTATGTGACTTTATTCATCTTCATGGTGAAACCTGTGTAAGATCTACCAGACTATAATTTATGAGTAACTGTCTGGTTCCCTTTCGTCTCTCTGCATGTGGACTATCATCTTTCGCATTGAAAGCCACTAATCGGTTGAACTTTATTTTACAGTACGTGTACTAACATGTACTTATAGTGTACTTACAGTGTATTTATCTAAGAAAGTTCTGGTAATACAAGGTAACTACATGGGGTAGGGTTAGGTTTAGGGGTAGGTTCAGGGTTAGTACCTAGTTATTACATAGTTATTGCAATTACTATAAGTACATAGTATCTACATGAGGAACAGGACTGTAAAATAAAATGCTACCCAATAATCAGTGGAATGCCCTACCAGAGGACATAAAAGGGTGTAAAACACATGGTCTTTATTTTTTTTTTTTTTTTTTATTTTTTTTTTAATTGAACCAATTATGTAATCATTGAGATTGTGTAAATTAAATTAATTAATTAATTAATTAATTTATTTACTTGTTTGTTTGTTTGTTTTTTAATTAATTAATTAATTAATTTATGGCCCTGACAGTATGTGTGTATGTATGTATTAATCGTATGTGAATATAGGTAATTCCTGTGTAATATTATTTTAGTGCTGACCTGCCAGGGGGACTACGGATGAAAAATAGCCCTTGGCTAAATCCGGTACAATACATGAAATGGAAATTTTATGTAAAAAATTGTGCATGGTACCTTTATAAAAAATAAATAAATAAAGTAATGGCATCAGTAACTATTAAATCTGTAATAATAAACATTTATGTGATTCAATCAATCAATGAATCAAACTGAAACATTCATGTACAAAAAATCTCAAAGGTCAAATTTAGTAAAAGTTTTAAACCTTTTTTTTTTTTTTTTTTAACATTTATGCATTTAGCAAATGATTTCATCCAAAGCGACTTTCAGTGCATTCAGGCTATACTAGGCTAGGCTCAGTGCTTTAATTGGGCCGGTACGCACGGGTACTCAGTACCGCCACTTCCAAATATAGCTCTTGAGCGTACCGCCACCTCTCCACGTGCCCAGAACTTGCTTTTAGAGTACCGGTACACTCATTTGGACATCTGTTTTCATAGAGGTTTTAATCCTTTGCCTGCGCTGCCGCTTTTCAGAGCGCCCTTCACAATGCACGTCCCACCGAGAGCAGAGACTACATTACCCATACACCCTTGAGTTTTACAAGTGAAAAGCGCATGCTTCGCGCACACTCGGCTCAGTAAAAATACAGTGAACAACACTTAATATGCTCTCCTGGCTTCAGACTCTGAGTACTAAAAGAACACGGTCAGAATCAGATGACTGGCTGACACCCCACCAAGCCAGAATGATATCTCTGAAGTAATGCAGTATCTCTTTCTAAGAGTATTTTTTACATCCTTTTGCAAATTTGATTTATGTTCAGTACAGTTAGCTCTTTCTAGCTCAAGCAAATCCACAAACTAATAAAAGGTTTATTATTTATTATGAGGTTGTCTGTTGACTGCTATTGAGAGTGAGGAGTTGTCGTCATAGCACAGAGCCCCTCCCTCGATATCACAGTCTCCACCATGTTGGCAGGACACTGGCGGCAAAACATGATTTTTTATGTGTTTTGTTAACTCGGTAGTAGAGGAGGTTCTCGCAATTCTGCTTTACCATGCTTGGAAATTACTGTTGCGTTAAAAACTGCTCCAGTACCTCACACAATACATATGGAAATCATAGGAACAATGGAATACAGTTTTTTTTAGGTTACACAAAGTGCAAAACAGCGGCATTTGGAGAAGCTCTCAGGCATCCAGAATATCGACCTATACGAGCTCCCTGCAGTGGAATGGCCTGGACCATTTACCTCCATGCACATGTATGGACATTGTGAATTATTATTCATATATATATATATATATATATATATATATATATATATATATATATATATATAGGCGAGTACCGGCACCTCTTTTGGAGCACTTAAAGCACTGGCTAGGCTACTGTATATCAATCTTAATTTCTAATAAACATTGACTTCAGAGACCTCTCTATGGGAACCTTGATTCTCTTTGTGCAAAAGATCACTTATAATCTTTGTTTTTTATGTTGCCACAAGTGTAAACATTTTAAACTAAATATTTTTAATGAGATCTAAATCTTGAGACTGAACTGGCCACTTAAGAACTGTCCCAGAATAAAGCTGCACTGTTAGACCTTACCAGGTTTTTTACAGCACAACACTGGCTATTTACAGTTATTTACCATAGAAGATACAGCAAGGGTTAACAGTGTGCAGTAGATTTGGATGTTGGAAGTTCAGATGTAATTTATTAGGACTCCTTCAATTCCAAGCAAATCCATGTTTGTGTTCTTAGCCAGAAGAGGAAGAGGAGATTAAAAAATGTTTTTTTAAATCCCCTGCTTGTGTGATTCTGAGTGACACTAATGGCTTTCCTTCTAATGACTTTGCTAAAGCTCTCAGCTTAGGGTGTAAACATCTGAAGCATATGCAGCTTCATATTTAATCTTTCAGCATGTCTTCTCTCTCTCTGTTAGAATACTTTGAGATTTGAGATGTATCCAAATTTTTGCTTTCCCTTATGTAAGTCAAAATAACAGCATTTAGCTATGTAAATGACTAACCACCCCCCCCCCCCAAAAAAAAAAACTACCCAAGCTTTATCTTAAGTCAGGTGCACACTGTGATTTTTAATAATCCTTTACCATTGCTGCATTTCAGACTGTATGAACATGATGACCATGTCACACTGTGGGGCCTCATTTGTCATTAATGTAAGTAAAAAGTAACATTAAACTCATGCATGCCAGAAACTTCTCTGGAGCTTTACATCATCACCCCATACATGGTCAGTGGATGAAATTTTGGCTATCAAATCATGGCAAAAATCGCACAGTGTGAGCTGGGCTATAGGTGTACAATAAAGCCCAGCTCACTGAGTTTTATCACATTGTGGTAATACTGTTGTTTCTCCTCTTAAACAGATAAGAATGACAGCAAGCCAGATTAGAAGCGATGCCTGGAAGAAACCCAGTCTCTTCTGATATCCTCGAGTTCCAGACTTTGCCTTAAAAATTAAATTTGCCGAAAATTAAAATTTCATTCATGATTTTACTTATTACATTTGAGCCCCTGAAAAAAGGGGTAGTGTATAATATTGTGGTTTTAATTCCTTAGCATTTTATGTTAAATTATTTTTCAAGCCATTGAATTAAAGATGAAAGTCTGTACTTCAATTTCATCTTGATTGTTTAATTTTAGTTCAATTATGGTGTCATATAGTGCCAAAATGAACATTGTGTATGTACCAAATTATATATGGACTCAACTGTGTGTGTGTGTGTGTGTGTGTGTGTGTGTGTGTGTGTGTGTGTGTGTGTGTGTGTGTGTGTATATATATATATATATATATATATATATATATATATATATATATATATATATATATATATATATATGTACACTGTATATTCAACCAGTTTTAAAATTTTCACACAATTTGTTAATCAACATTAACATTAGATATTTAATATGTTTTTATTTAAATAAAATAATTTGATGAGCCTCATTCATACTATCTGATTTCACGGTGTAGTGGCAAATATGTTGGTTCAAATAATTTGTAAATATTCTTGAACACTGAAAATGTAATATTACTGTTGTTTCAATACTTCATCCAGTGCTCAAGTGTGCCAGCTTGGAGACATTTTTTTAATACCACAAATACACACAGGTGATGCAAGACAGATGAGAGAACACAGAAGAGAGGAGTGGGAGATGGAAGAGAAAACTATATGGAAAATAGAAAGTTTGACATAGATATTGTAAATAACTAGACATAAGCATCTAAAGCTGATTTGGGCTGTCTTTAGAAATTAAACAATGACATATGTCTGCTTATAGAGTTTATATACATCGAAGACAGTTGAAACATCTAATATCAAGTTTCTTTTATGTGCAGTAAACAACCCTCCGGCTAATGTCCTCGTGTCCTGTGCCAAGGTCAGTGTGCCAGCTACAGCTCCCCTCGACAGCACAGACACCTTGAATCACAATTCTGCTATTCCCATCAGATCTTCAGCCTGAACAGATTTAATTGATTTTACAAGTCAAGAACTGATGGTCAAAAGTTTACTCTATTACATATATTCCAAAAAATCTGACATCACTCACACCGCAATCAGTAAATGATTGTACTGTATGAATTAATTAATGAATTAATGGGTCATACTAAATAATTATACTACCTTGATCATACTAAATAAGGTTTCAAAAACTTGATTTCAAAACTTCTTCATTTATTTATTTATTTATTAAGTATGAGCTAACCAAGAACTCAGAAATTACTTGTTAACACTGTAGTTCCCAACATGCTTTATATATGATTTAGTGGGGAGAGAATACATGTTAAATTAAGTATTATGTGTTTTTGTGGAATATGAATAAATGAGGAGACTTGGTATGTGTTTAATGTTCAGTTCAAGCATCCCCTCTCCTGAACTGACAACACCGCAGCACTGGCCTAGAAAGCACAGCACGTCTGTACTTCCTCCGCAACCTGAGAAGTGCCAGAGCTGCTGCCCCCATCATGTGCACCTTCTACAGATGCACCATCGAGAGCATCCTGACTAGCTGCATCACTGTGTGGTATTGTGCCTGAAACGTGTCCTCCCGGAAGACCCTTCATATTGAGAGCAGCTCAGAAGATCGTTGGTGTCTCTCTCCCCTCCCTCCAGGACATTTATGGAACCCATCACACCCATAAAGCCCTCTGTATTGCAGGTGATACCGCCCACCCATCACACAGTCTTCCACCATCAGGGAGGAGACTGCGGAGTCTCCAGGCCAGGACCAGCAAACTAAAGGACAGCGAAAACATCGTTAGAGCCGGCATGAATAACAATTTTACTGTATTTACGTTAAGCATTAGCCAGCACTTTTAAATTTGCCAAGTGGTCAGGCGCTCTGGCCCCCGGCAAACATTTGACTATTGTCACCGGGGTGGACCTGGCCCTCTCGGGCGACCGGCCACCCCTATAACTCCGACCCCACCGCGAGGAGCCGACGCCACAGGTCCGCGACAGATGGACAACGCAGACAAGAGGTAATTTCAAAGGAATAACAATCTTTATTGAACACAGTATATCAATGGGTAGACTTCAGTGTCCTCTAGGTCTTCAGCTACGGGTAGATACTGATCATGCGTCACGGTTTCGCCTTGACGGCGACTCACCAATGGGGCGACTCACTTCAGGACTCAGGCAGTGAGTATACAGGGAAGGATGCCTCTCCGTCAAGGATACTTGCGTCGATACGCAGTAAAACTATGGTTTAAAAAGCTTACTCCACTAGCAATGCTGCATTCTTGCAGGACTCCGACGGTGAGTATACAGGTAAGGATCCTTCGCAAAACAGAATACTTTCATCAGGGCACAATGGAGAAGAATGATTTAAAAGCTTACTTCTTCAGCGATGCTGCGTACTTCCAGGCAGCAATGCTGCATGCTTCCAGGACTCAAACAGTAAGTAGACAGGTAAGGGATTCTTCACAGTACAGAATACTTGCATCAGGGCACAATGGAGACAGAGTGATTTAAAAGCTTACTTCTTCAGCGATGCTGCGTACTTCCAGACAGCAATGCTGCATACTTTCAGGACTCAAACAGTAAGTAGACAGGTAAGGAATTCTTCACAGTACAGAATACTGGCATCAGGGCACAATGGAGACAGAGTGATTTAAAAGCTTTCTTCTTCAGCGATGCTGCGTACTTCCAGACCCAGATGGTAAGTGTGTGTGTGTTGGGGGGGTAAGAAGTCTTCTCAGTACATAATACTGGTGTCAGTACACGTAAGTGAGACAGTGGCTTAAAAGCTTAATTTGCCAGTGATGCTGCATACTTCCAGGACTCAAACAGTAAGTAGACAAGTAAGGGATTCTTCACAGTACAGAATACTTGCATCAGGGCACAGTGGAGAAGAATGATTTAGAAGCTTACTTCTTCAGTGATGCTGCGTACTTCCAGACAGCAAGGCTGCATGCTTCCAGGACTCAAACGGTAAGTAGACAGGTAAGGGATTTTTTCTCCACAGCAATAGGTTCCTTCCAGCTCAGCTGTATCACTCTGGGATTCCGACGGTGAGTAGGTATCAAACTTTTCCCACATGTATAAACAAGGGTTGAGACCGCTTCTCAGCAAAGACACCACACTCGTGTTCACCACAGATCCACAGCAATGAATCCATGTGTACAATAAGGCAAAAGCACTGCAATTCACTCACACGGTAGGGCTGATCAGAGGCCTCAATCCATACGTTACACTCTCATTGGGGATATTCAATCCTCAATTCCTCTACAACACACTCTGAAACACATAGCTTCCCCAATAGTCAGATTTACATTCACTGTCTCCTCTTCAAGCTTTTCGCAATGTTTGTAAGATGAAATCAATTCACTTATCTCCTCTTTAGCATACGGAGAACACGTAAATGAAACAGGCTATCAATTGCACGTAATTGCGTCATTACGTCAGTGATAAGGTCCATTTGAATAACGCTGTGAATGGTATCATTAAATTACTTTGGAAAACTTAACTAGTTATTTATAATAGAAATGCCATTGACGCAACCAATTGTTAAATGACAGGTCCGGTTCAGTTAACCATTTGTACTTGTATAATTTACAATATTAATATGGTAATAATTTGTACTGGCATTTAAACGTCAAACTTTACTTATATTTACTACAGTTATAACAAATGTTTGGTAACGTAAATAAAAACCGTTAACGCTCCGACTACTTTAACGTTCGACATTTTTTAATTTTTGAAATAACGTTAGATAGCAAAACTGCGTGCATAGGATTGTGGGTGATTTGAGAGCGTGAACAGCGCGAAGGATACACTTATGCATCCTTTCCCGTGTATGGGATATTCTTCGAACGAAGGACTCTGTCCTTGGTTGAAATTCCGAGGATCCTGTGAGCACACACCCGGAGCAGTGGGCAGCCATTTATGCTGCGGCACCCAGGGAGCAGTTGGGGGTTCGATGCCTTGCTCAAGGGCACCTCAGTCGTGGTATTGAAGGTGGAGAGAGAACTGTACATGCACTCCCCCCACCCACAATTCCTGCCAGCCCGGGACTCGAACTCACAACCTTTCGATTGGGAGTCCGATTCTCTAACCATTAGGCCACGACTTCCCCCTCAAAATGGTAATGGTGCCTCATATAACATAATCCAGAGAAACAAATGTTAATGATAAATCCCTTATGATGTTTGTACTGTCTACTGTATACAGGCCACCAGGGCACCATACAGACTTCATTAAAGAGTCTGGTGATTTTACATCCGAGTTTGTTCTGGCTGCAGATAAAGTTTTAATAGTTGGTGATTTTAACATCCACGTTGATAATGAAAAAGATGCATTGGGATCAGCATGTATAGACATTCTGAATTCTTTTGAGGTTAGACAACACATCTCAGGACCCACTCATTGTCAAAATCATACTCTAGAGTCAATACTGTCACACGGAATTGATGTTGATGGTGTTGAAATTATGCAGCCAAGTGATGATATCTCAGATAATTATTTAGTTTTGTGCAAACTTCATATAAAAAAAAAATGTAAATTCTGCTTTTTGTTACAAGTATGGTAGAACTATCACTTCTATCACAAAAGACTACTTTGTAAGTTATCTTCCTGATGTATCCGAATTCCTTAGCATATCCAAAACCTCAGAACAACTTGATAACAAAAACTATGGACTCTCTCTTTTCTAGCATTTTAAATACGGTTGCTCCTTTACTCTTAAGGAAGTTTAAGGAAACCAGTATGACACCATGGTATAATGAGCACACTCACACCCTAAAGAGAGCAGCCCGAAAAATGGAGCGCAGATGGGGGGAAACAAAACTAGAGGTATTTCGTATTGCTTGGAGAGAAAGTAACCTATCCTACAGAAAAACATTAAAAACTGCTAGGTCCTATTACTTTTCTTTTCTTTTAGAAGAAAACAAACATAACCCCAGGTATTTATTCAATACAGTGGCTAAATTAAAGGGGGGTGAAATGCTATTTCATGCATACTGAGTTTTTTACACTGTTAAAGAGTTGGATTCCCATGCTAAACATGGACAAAGTTTCAAAAATTAAGTTGTACGTTTGAAGCAGTATTTTTGTTCCCAAAAAACCTCTTCCGGTTTGTCACAAGTTACGGAAAGTTTTTTTTGAGTATGGCTCTGTGTGATGTTAGATGGACCGGAATTTCCTTATATGGGTCCTAACTGCGCGCTCTTCTGCCGGAAGAGCGCGCGCTCCCATATAGCAGAGCAGAGAGAGGCTGAGCACAGCCTGATCAGAGCGAGAGCGTCGCGAAAAGTCACAAAAGAAGTGTGTTTTTGGTTGCCAGGGCAAGACAACCCTGCACAGATTACCAAAAGAGAAACAGCATTAAGGGACCAGTGGATGGAGTTTATTTTTACAGAGCATCAACAGAGTTGTGCAAGTGTTTTTGTTTGTTCCCTGCATTTCGGATTGCACATCGTTTATTTCTTAAGGATAATGCAGTCCCAACGGAAAAGGGTCACGATTGTGTGTTGGAACCACATGCGGTGAGTAAAACTGCTTCAAATATCTCTGTGTTGTTAACTTAGCTATAAGCGCCTAAGCACATCAAGTAAACAACATGCGATGTTGTCATCAAACTGCACTTTCCACATGTAACGTTACAGCTTAAAAAAAAAAAAAAAAAAAGATGACATAAAGTGGAACTTAGTCCTTTTCCAAAACCGCTAAGCAAATATATACAGTTTCAGTACATACCACATAGCATACCGCCTTTGCTGATGCTGCTCTTGTTAAATTCAGCCTCTGGATCTGTTTCACAGCTTCCACATGCTCTCAACTCAAAAGCCTACTGGTGCGCATGATTCTTTAGCTCCGCCCACACGTCACGCCTCTAGACGCTCGTGTTTTTCCGGGAAAAATCGGTACAGACTATCTTTCTCTTATAAATATAATAAAAATAAAGACTTTTTGGAGTTATGAAGGATGCAGTACTACTCTATAGGTACTCAAGATTAACAGGGTATTGAGTGAAAACGAGCATTTCACCCCCCTTTAATGAAAAATAAAGCCTCAAGTGTTGACAAGTGTTGACATTTCCCTACATCACAGCAATAATGACTTTATGAACTACTTTACTTCTAAAATGGATACTATTAAAGATAAAATTGTAACCATTCAGCTGTCAGCTACAGTATCGCATCAGACAGTGCACTATAGACCCCTTGAGGAACAGTTCCACTCTTTCTGTACAATAGGAGAGGAATAATTCTATAAACTTGTTAAATCATCTAAACCAACAACATGTATGTTAGACCCCATTCCATCTAAGCTCCTAAAAGAGGTGCTTCCAGAAGTCATAGATCCTCTTCTGACTATTATTAATTCCTCATTGTCATTAGGATATGTCCCCAAAATCTTCAAACTTTATGTAAGAGACTACAGATGTGTTGTCCACCTGCACTAGGACATGGTAGCCTTTCAACTGCTGGGGGAAGTATTTCAGGACACACATATTTGACACACATGCTTCACAACCGGTCGAATAAAGAATGTTCTCATTAGCTCTATTGAGCGCAGCATCGAGAGTAGCTTTTGATAAGGGAACTAGTTAATTAGAGACTGATCTCGAATCTCCCTCTTCTGTCCAAGATACTAGAAAAGGTAGTATCCTCACAATTATATTCCTTTTTAGAGAAAAATTGTATCTGTGAGGATTTCCAGTCAGGATTTAGACCATATCATAGTACTGAGACTGCTCTCCTTAAAGTTACAAATGACCTGCTCTTATCATCTGATTGTGGTTGTATCTTTCTATAAGTGTTATTGGATCTTAGTGATGTGTTTGACACTATTGACCACAACATTCTTTTGCATAGACTAGAACAATTTGTTGGCATTAATGGAAGTGCATTAGCATGTTTTAAATCGTACTTATATGACCGCTGTCAATTCGTAGAAGGGAATGAAGAGGTATCATATCGATCACAAGTGCAGTATGGAGTACCTCAAGGCTCAGTAATAAGGCCGCAACTCTTCACACTTTACATGTTACCCTTGGGAGATATCATCCGGAAACATGGTGTTAGCTTTCACTCTTATGCTGATGATACTCAGCTCTATATTTCTTCTCAGCCCGGTGAAACATTTCTTACTGCAAAATTTCTTACTGCTCTCAATGTCAAATGGCGAAATGTTAATCCATGCATTGATGACCTCAAGGTTAGATTATTGTAACTGTTTGATTTTGCCGTATTTGGCTGAGCAGTAGTTTGGGTGGCTCTCCAATGTACTAGATTCCACTAATACATACAATAAAATAAGTAAGCTTGACCAAAGTTCTTGTGGGGAGAAGAATTTATTAAAGGTAGCAGTTCAGTCATCCTTCAAAGAATCTTAACCCAAAGTATTGCCTGAACAAAGTACAGTTGCCTACATTTGATTGCAAATACATTCAACCAAAGTTAATTAAAAACAAATAATCTTTCAATCCCCCTTTTGATAATTTTTGATCACACATAATAGAAAGAACATACAAAACAGTTATAATTTTAGTAGTCATGTACACATGCTGTATACAGGTTTCTTCTTGCAATACTTTTCAGTAATCATGAATACAGAATGTTGCATACAGGCTCCCTTTCTTAAGATGAAAGAATAAGAGTTCATGGTGAGGTTTGCGTTATCTTTAATGCCTAAGTTCTTTTTTATTTAAATGTTGCAATCTTGTGGAAGTGACTGATGTTGTTGTATTCTGTGGATGATAAGGCATGTTTATCTAGGTGACCAGTGCTGTTTGGTCCAAGTGTTTGCATTTGCTCATCCACTGAAATGCTGGGACAACTACAATCACACAAGAGAAAAGGGAAACCAATCTTTCCAAAGAAATAGTTTAAACAAAATATGCCTAATTACCAATAAAACTGTCCCTATTTAATATTGGCAGGAGACTACAGTATTTATCAGTGGTGAAATGTTCATGTCTTCATCCTCAGGCGACAAGCTAGAGCCTAAAAACCCTAGTCCCACCATATCTGGACTCTGAAAAACACTCCTGCCATCTATCCCTCATCTCTAGGCAAATTCACATCAATCCACTCATTGTTTCCCTGTGCCTTAACTGCTGTGTCAGTTACTAAAAGATCATCAATTGGTCTATCTCATCTATATTCTTGTTGCGACACATCAGTTTATTTAATCTTTACCCATTTGTTGGGCACTATACTATATATGGCTCCCTTTTGGAGGTGCCAAAACTTGATTCTTGGCATTGTGTACTCCCAGACTGAGTCTTCCATCAGTTTGGACAAGGCTTTCAGATGCTAGATTTTCAGTGGACATGGGCTGGCCTGTGACATGTTCAAAAGGGCATAGTCCATTTACCTCTTGGTTTTCCTTAAGGCATTGGTAGTCATCATGTTTTTTTATATCTTCCATTGACAATGATGATTGTTTCCTGGACAATTCAATTTGAATCTGTTTACTATGTAGAGCAGTTTGTAAGTCTTGCTGAAGTTGTATTAATGCCGCTGCATGTTCACCTCTCTCCTTTACGGCTTGTTTAGCAGTCAAGTCAAGTCAAGTCACCTTTATTTATATTGCACTTTAAACAAAATACATTGTGTCAAAGCAACTGAACAACATTCATTAGGAAAACAGTAGCCGCATTTCCACTGTCGGGCTAGTGCGAGCCAGGGCTTAAAGCGGGCCGGGCGGGGCTCATAGCCCCGGTCCAGTAGCACCGAGGCCAGAATAGCGCAGGGTTTCCACAGTGGAGCTTAAAGCACCGCTGCACGTCACTAAAACACGCCTTTCAGAACAACTTCATGCAACCACAAAATTTCACCAACAAAGAAGTTATCAGAAAACTAAGAAATAAGTCACTGGAACATGTGCAATCACAAAACGAACATGTTAAAAGCAGCAGTTTGTTTGCATGCTTTGTTATATATTCAAATTCAAAAGCATCAATGTTTTAACTATAGAATAAGTGATACATTGGTCATACTAATTTAATTTATCAGGACTCAAAATTAATCACACATAAATACACTTATTTCTATTTATTTATTTTTAACGCTTATGAAAATAGCCTGCTTATTCAGTTGAGTCAGTTTCTGTTTATTAGCCACAGTAGCCGTCATATTTAGAATGAATGATAATAGCTCTATTTTTGTAAGCTCCCGAACAAAAAACATTATTAGGCTATATTCTTTTATGATGGGCAACGTGAGATAAACTCTCGAGACGAGGCTTGTGACAGATAATATAAGTTACTTAATAAATACACGTCTGTGATAGAGAATAAGAAGCTGACGTCTGATTTCTTCAAGCGGTCATATTGTACCATGTTTACTATGATAACATGTTTAGCGTGCATATCTTTTTCATCGCTTATATAAATATTTCTGCCTTGTTTAGTGATTATAATCCACATTGGATCAAGTTATTGCAAACACTCACTGCTGACTGAAAGTGAGTTTTGAGCTCGACTTATTTAAAAAAAAAAAAGTGTTTAATGCTGATCCGCAGCGCAGACTCTCTATTTTTATAAAAGCTCCCAAACAAAAATCAATATTATATTTTGATGATATGCAACGTGGAGCTAAACTCACGAAACGAGACGACAGATAAAATGTTACTTAATAAATACACAATTGTGATAGAGAATAAGAAGCTGACGTCTGATTTCTCCAAGCGGTCATATTTACCATGTTTACTATAACTATTTAACGTTTATGTTTAGCGTTCATAGTCTTTTACATCGCTTATAAATATTGTTTAGTGCCTTGTTTAGTGATTATAATCCACATCGGATCAAGTTATTTCAAACACTTGCTGATAACTAAGTGTGAGTTTTGAGCTCAACTTATTTCAAAACGTCTTTAATACTGGTGTTAAAGCTGTTATCTTTCTGAAATGATCCGCACTGACGCTTTCTAGACACGGAGAAACTCCGCCTTTGTTCATAACCACTCCTCTAGTCCCAGCTGGCCCGCTTTGGCCCAAGGTTTTCGTCAAGCCCCGGAAGTGACAGTGGAAACGCACTAGCATGCCCGGTTTTAGCTCGATAGTGGAAACATGGCTAGTGTGTCAATAATGCAAAATGATAGTAAAAGGCAGTTCATCTTTGAATTCAGTGAAGTCATCTCTGTTCAGTTTAAATAGTGTCTGTGCATTTTTTGCAATCAAGTCAACGATATCGCTGTAGATGAAGTAACCCAAACTAAGCAAGCCAGAGGCGACAGCGGCAAGGAACCGAAACTCCATCGGTGACAGAATGGAGAAAAAACCTTTGGAGAAACCAGGCTCAGTTGGGGGCCAGTTCTCCTCTGACCAGACGAAACCAGTAGTTCAATTCCTGGCTGCAGCAAAGTCAGATTGTGCAGAAGAAACATCTGTTTCCTGTGGTCTTGTCCTGGTTGTCCTCTGAAACAAGGTCTTTACAGGGGATCTGTATCTCGGGCTCTAGTTGTCCTGGTCTCCACTGTCTTTCAGGGCTGTAGAGGTCCTTTCTAGGTGCTGATCCACCATCTGGTCTGAATACATACTGGATCTGGGTCCCTGCAGTGACCCTCTGATCTGGATACAGACTGGATCTGGTGGCTACGGTGACCTCGGAATAAGAGAGAAACAGACTAATATTAGCGTAGATGCCATTCTTATAATGATGTAGCAAGTACATCGGGTGTTATGGGAAGTGTTCCTGGTTCCAGTTTACCTAATTAATGCAGCCTAAAAATCCTTTAACGGATTTGGATATTAAAAGCATATTAGTATGTTATGTGTGAGCCTGGTTAAAGAGATGGGTCTTTAATCTAGATTTAAACTCCAAGAGTGTGTCTGCCTCCGGAACAATGTTAGGTATGTTATTCCATAGTTTAGGCGCTTTACGGCTAAATCTTCCCTGAGTTTTCTCTCTTGAGTGTCTCTGATATTTACTTTTTTGTATCTTATTGTCCTGTTGTTGTACGACAAGGTTTTGGATTGTAAAACTCTACAATCTGCATAAATGTTGTTCCAGTGCTGTCCCAGTCATCATACCTGATTTTAAGAGTTTTAGAAACCTCAGGTTACATTCCATTCACAAATGTGGTTTTAAGAGGCATGCTAGTGTCTTCAAAGAGTTCTTCAATGTTGTTGTTCAAACCAGCATGTAGCATCCAAGTTTGTCTGAAGCGTTCTTCAAAATCTGCAACACTTTCTCCTGTCTTCTGCACACAAGAGGTAATTTTAGCCCAATTAACCTCTGCAGGTTTCAGTTCAAATAAGAAGATTTTAACCTCTTCCCATCCAGCTTCAATGTTTTCATGAGATTCACCAATCCTTCTTTCAACACTTTCTGTAAATCATTGTTGGCCATTGTCTCTTAAGTTCACATTAACAATCATCACACTGTCCAGTGGATGTAAATTGTTGTTGTTTTTTTCAAACATTGAAAAAATTTTCATACTTTCCGTGGTTGCTTGTACACATCTGGCAATTCTTTTGACCATTTGTCAAACTGATCTGGAGTAGCTGGCTGGTAAGTTCTGTATGGAACAAATTTCTTTATTACCTTTTTTACTATGCGAGTTCGTCGTTCACCATCTTCCTCATACTCGACTTCACTTTCAGTTTCAGCTTCAGTCCTTCTGTTCTTAATAATTACAGGAGCAAGTCTAACCTTCAGTTTGTCCTTGTAATTTCAGTATTTGTGTTGATATCTGCATCACTGAACCTTTTGATTCCAGTCGTTAGGAGAGCAAAGTAAACAACTTGTCATTCTCATGTCTTTCTCTGTCATTCTTTGCAGTCTGTAATTGTTCAGCTAGTGCTCGAACCTTTGCTTTCTCTGCTTTTTTCTCATGTTGTATTTTGTCAGTTTCCCATCTCTGTAGATGCTGTCAAATTTGTTTGAGCAAAATTACAGACAAGCCATCTCTGTTGGTGTTTGTCCTTAACCCTCATTTGTATTCCCTTCCACTAAATGGTAGACATGTAGTACTTTGATTCTAGACCAACATTATGCCAGGTTTCTGTTCAAAGTGTTTGAGGAAATAGCAGAGCAAGTGAGCTCTCATGTCATGTGATGCGGAAGCAATTCATTTCCTAGCGTGAGTGTAAATGGTGAGATTTATGAGAGAAAATCGCCAGATGGCTAATACAAAGTTGTACCGCGAGGATGTGTTGCAAATGTTTTTCTTCGATTCTTACTCTGAAGGGGAATATTTGCCTTTTGGAAATGACGATCGGCCGTCTAATGATTGCGCGTCTCACGGTACATCTTTTTAGCGCAATGGTGCTGCCGTGCAAGGTGAGAGTATTCACAAAGCACAAACAAGCGATCATTTAGACCCTTTGCTTAACGGGGATGCAGATGGCAGAGGTGAACGTGGTCATAGTGTCCATAGGAGAGCTGTGGCTGAACACACACGCTCCAATCACGCACGCTCAAGGGGAAGTCGTGGCCTAATGGTTAGAGAGTCGGACTCCCAATCGAAAGGTTGTGAGTTCGAGTCCCAGGCTGGCAGAAATTGTGGGTGGGGGGAGTGCATGTACAGTTCTCTCTCCACCTTCAATACCACAACTTAGGTGCCCTTGAGCAAGGCATCGAACCCCCAACTGCTCCCTGGGTGCCGCAGCATAAATGGCTGCCCACTGCTCCGGGTGTGTGCACTTCAGATGGGTTAAATGCAGAGCACAAATTTTGAGTATGGGTCACCAATACTTGGCTGAATGTCACTTCACTTTAATGTGTGGCAGACAGTACAGGTGCAGTCTGTGTGGAGAAGGTGCGCTCGCTGTGTCATGCAATGAATGAGAGGAACCATACTCTCAAGAACTACCAACTGTCACATAGATATCTGATTGGGCAGACAGCTGGTCAACTGATCAAAAAATAGGCACATGTATTTTACTATGGCACAGTAATAATACTAGTAATAACGTTTTTTTTTCTGATAATTTGGAATGAGAATAAAAAGACAAAAAAACAACAACAACAACAGCAAAAACAGCAATCAAATACAAATAAAAAAACCTTACAAATAAGTTCAAACATCCATTCAATATCTATTATTTCCTGAAAGAACACCCATCACCAGCCCTGAACGCCTCCCCACAAAACCATTCACACCCTTCACAACTCCTGCAACCAGCCCTGAATGCCTCTCCAAACTACCGTTCACACCATTAACAGCTCCTGCAACCCATCCTGAACACCTCTCCAATCAAGCACTCTCACCATTCACACCTCCTGCATCCCCCCTCTCAGGTGGGGCACCTGCAATTCAGATCAGCGAGGATGCGGTGCGCCAGGTCTTCCGGAAGCAGAAAAGGAAAAAACCACCAGGCCCAGATTGTGTTACACCAGCCTGTCTGAAATCCTGTGCTGACCAGCTGGCTCCCATCTTCACACAGATCTTCAACAGATCGCTGGAGCTGTGCGAAGTCCCTTCATGCCTCAAACGTTCCACCATCATCCCCATCCCTAAGAAACCCAAAATTACAGGACTAAATGACTACAGGTCTGTGGCTCTAACGTCTGTAGTCATGAAGTCATTTGAAAAACTGGTGCTGGGCCACCTGAAGGACATCACTGGGCCCTTGCTGGATCCTCTTCAGTTTGCCTACAGAGCAAACAGGTCTGTGGACGATGCAGTAAACATTGGACTGCATTATGTTCTGCAACACCTAGACAGACCGGGGACTTATGTGAGGATCCTGTTTGTGGACTTCAGCTCAGCCTTCAACACGATCATCCCAAACCTCCTCCTGCCCAAACTAAATCAGCTCTCCGTGCCCACCTCCATCTGTCAGTGGATCAACAGCTTCCTGACAGACAGGCAGCAGCTAGTGAGGCTGCGAAAATACACATCCAGCACCCGTACAATCAGCACCGGAGCTCCCCAGGGCTGCGTTCTCTCCCCACTGCTCTTCTCCCTTTACACCAACGATTGCACATCTAAGGACCCCTCTGTCAAGCTCCTGAAGTTTGCAGATGACACCACACTCATCGGCCTCATTCAGGACGGTGATGAGTCTGCTTACAGACAGGAGGTAAAAGAGCTGGCTGTCTGGTGCAGTCTCAACAACCTGGAGCTTAACACGCTCAAAACAGTGGAGATGATCGTGGACTTCAGGAGAAACCCCCCAGCACTCCCCCCACTCACCATCATGAACAGCCCTGTGACTGCAGTGGAGTCATTCAGGTTCCTGGGAACCACCATCTCTCAGGACCTGAAGTGGGACATTCACATTGACTCCACTGTGAAAAAGGCCCAGCAAAGGTTGTACTTCCTCCGCCAGCTGAGGAAGTTTAACCTGCCACAGGAGCTGCTGAAACACTTCTACTCCACCATCATTGAATCCATCCTCTGCACTTCAGTAACTGTCTGGTTCAGCTCAGCTTCTAAATCTGACCTCAGAAGACTACAGAGAGTAGTCCGGACTGCTGAGCGAATCATCGGTTCAACCCTCCCATCTATTCAAGAACTGTACTTATCCAGAGTGAGAAAAAGGGCTGTCAAAATCACTCTGGACCCCTCACATCCAGCACACTCCCTCTTTGAACTGTTGCCATCTGGTCGACGCTACAGAGCACTGAGCACTAGAACGACCAGACACAGGACCAGTTTCTTCCCTCAGGCAATCCATCTTATGAACAGCTGATAATAACTGCGAACACACTACACTTTATATTTATATACACATACACAATTTATTTATCTAACACACATACTTAGTATACACTTAAATTTTGCACACAATATATATGTACATGCATAACTTCATTTTGTAATATACCTGCCTACAATTGTCATTTGTATATTGTCATTCACTATCTACTTATTTTTATTATTTTTATTTTTATTTTTTTTATTATGTGTTTTATGTTCTGTCGCTGTCATTCTGTTGTACTGCGGAGCTTCTGTCACGAAAACAAATTCCTCGTATGTGTAAACATACCTGGCAATAAAGCTCATTCTGATTCTGATTCTGATTCTGAATATTACTGATGAACTGATCAAAAAGAAGGCTACAGTTCACATGTGTTTTACTACTGTATACTGTATTAATATAGTAATAATTTAGCTCACAGCAGTCTGTTAGACTGACCATTTTCAGTTAAGCCCCTTTCACACTGCCATTCCGGCAAATACAGGGGTAAAATGTTCCGGCAATTGTTCCCGGGTTGCTAGATTTTGCACTTTCACCTGCCAGTGATGACCCGGGATATGTGTGTGCTTTCACACACAAACCGTAAAGATCCCGTAACGACACGTGACATCAGGGCGTGACGTGTAATGTATGAGTCGAAAACATTAGGCACGTTATACTTTCACTGAAGCAAGCGAACGATCTCAGCGTCAGTGCGGAAAGTGAGGAACTAACTGATCACTGCTTCATTACAGTTTGCACATATTTTTTCATCGCGAATGTTGATCTTCCTTCAAAACAGTCATCACTTCGACACGGAATTAGATCTGGCTTTTGTTCACACAGTGCTCGTCCCGGGTTAAATCTGGCAATGTTACTAGGTCCCCGACCCGGGTTCAATGCTGGAATCAATCCCGGGATGTGGTTGCTTTCACACAGAAGGCGACCCGGCAATGTTCCGGCAATATGACGGGTCCGACGTGCAGTGTGAAAGGGGCTTTACACAGACAAATCATTAGTTTAAAAGCTCAGCTTAGTTATAAATCTCCCATTTAAAAGAAAACAATTACATTCATGCTAATTTTCCTTGTTTAATGTCTGAATTGAGTTCTAGCTCAGAAGGCTGAATTACTTTTTCAAATTTGTCCCTTAGACAATTTAAATTATATTTTTCTGTATGTTTCATGGAAGGCAAACAAACTTATAGTTTCATGGCTTTATGCCATCATCTTCTTACTCGGTTTGAACATTTATTTTAATCTACATTAGTGGCTACTGAATTAGCACCCAGTCAATAAAGCAACATCAGTCCCAATTCTATCTATGGCTCTAACAGTCTCTGGAGAAATGGACTAATTTTTTTTTTTTACACAATTCCTACAAACAAAAAGAGAACGAACCTCTGCTTCTACAATCTCTTTATGAACTGACGAAATTGTTTCCTAAACAATTCCTACAGGAATAAAGAGAAAGGATCAAGTTTATGCTTCTACAATCTCTTGATTACGGGACTAAACTTTTTCTTAAACAATTCCTACAGATACAAAGAGAACCCAGCCGGCACATGACCGACCTTCAACGTTGAAATATGGTTGAAATAAGGTCAGTTGTGGTTTCAACGTTGAAACAACGTTGATTCAACGTTTAAAGCTGAATGGTTGAAAAACATCCAGCACATGACCAACTTTCAATGTTGAAATATGGTTGAAATAAGGTCAGTTGTGGTTTCAACGTTGAAACAACGTTGATTCAACGTTTAAAGATGAACTGTTGAAAAACTTCCAGCACATGACCAACTTTCAACATTGAAATATGGTTGAAATAAGGTCAGTTGTTTTAATGAAACAACGTTAAAAATGTTTAATGCTAAATGGTAGAAAAAGGTTAACAAGCTTTTAAATTATTTATATTAAATTATTTAAATTAATTATTATTTTAATAGCATTTAAAAATATTTTAGTCATGATACCTATTCTAAAATCTAAAGGTATATGTTAAATATTATCATCATTAACAACAATAAAACTATACATTTCGCTGCTTTATCACACTGAAACAACTCCCATTGGTAGTTTTATTTTATTACTTCTATCATGATTGGTTAATCTGGCTGTCATTCAGGAAACTGGACAACGAATCGGTTCGCGCTTTTCTACATTTAAAAATATGACCGTTGTTGTCGTCTTTCTGTGAGTGAGGCGGCTAACTGTGAGCTGCTGCTCGTTATAACTGACTGCTCGGTCGGTCCCGAATTATTTCATATTTGCCTGTACATTTTTTATTTATTTTGAGCGAATTTGAGTCGTGACCTGTCAATGGAGTACAAAAACTGTGAACACAAGAAAGGTCAGGTGTTCTGCGAGGTCCTGAAAACATCCTGTCAAAATGAGGTAAGAAAATCGCTAACTTTATCTTTATTATCTTTTGAAAATAGTAAAGTATTACCAGAGTTTACAAATGGGTAGTTAAAAGGACATGTAACCTGCAGATAAATAAATACCCGTGTGTCTATTTTTGCATTGCTTTATCACAGCTGATCAAGTTAGATGCTCACCTAATGTGTTACTGGTGAGTTATGTGTTAATGTCTGTCTTTTAGAGATTTTCCCATATTTTCCTGATATGAATCCCATGCATTAGGTGTGTTATATATGTTTGTATTCTTATAATAGTTTCAAAGTGTTTTCTGCAACATATAAGTGCAAATGTCGTTATTTAAATAATATAATTTTAATGAATTAATGAAAATGAAAAAAAAAAAAAAAAGGATTGTTTAAAGCCATGGTTCTCAAAGTGTCAGGCCCCCTCTAGTTGTTATGCAGGTGAATCACTAAATTAAACTAATTAATGTTAATACATTTTAACTTAATCTTTGAGTAAGTTTTTTTTTTGCACATTTAAGTATGTTACAGTTAAAGTACAGTACAGTTTTGTAACTTTTGTTACATAATTACATTTAAAATTAAATTTTAATTTAAACTTTTTTTTTTCCCATTTACCTGTGTATGTAAGCACAGTTGTAGTGTTAATGTTCAAACTGTATTTACCATGGTAAAGTGTCTGACAATTAATTTTCTTATTAGAATAAAACTGCCTCATTTTTTTAACTGTAGAGCTGTAGCTGAATAGTTTGGCCTACTACGCTGCTGAAATGTAATGGTGGTCATTATGGTGCAACTTAATATTTAATAACAAATATTTTCTGAAGTGGTACTTATAAAAAGTTTGAGAATCAATGGTTTAAAGAAATGGTATAATATGAAATCCTGCTTTTTAATAACTTTTCAGTAAACCATTTCTTCTTTCCCCTTGTAGAGTCATCGAGGATCCAGCTTGTTCTTGAAACATTGGTAAGAAATTGTTCATCTGCTTCATTGCACTGTCACTTCTGCTAGAGATGCTTTGACCTTTTGTGATAGGTTTTGGTTGTGCTTAGTTTAATAAAAATGTACTGAATTTGATTTGACTTGTTTTACTACACTGTAATGTTAGTGTTCTGATTAAAACAGTGTAACTGGGGGCTCTGAAAACACTGCTTGTGAATAATTTGTTAATATTGTACATTTTCATCTGAATACATTAAATAAGTGTTTAATGAATAGTGTTGTCCACTTTGGTTCCAACCTCACTGTTACTGAACTGTAAAGTGAAAATATTGTGTGATTTATTTTGCATTCAGTTTTCAGTTAAATATATTTCACAATATCAAAGTTATTGTCAAACATTGTGAACATACCTAAACAAACTGGTTAAATCTTATGTTCCCTCCAGAAGTTTGCCCTCTGCAAGTGAACGACGCCTTGTGGTGCCATCCCAGAGAGGTTCACAATCACTCTCACGGACCTTTTCCTGGACTGTGCCCAGCTGGTGGAATGACCTCCCAATCTCAATCCGAACTGCTTAGTCTTTACTCATTTTCAAGAAACATCTTAATACTCATCTTTTTCACCAGAACTTAACCAACTAAGGCTAGCACTTTTCCTTCTATTCTTGTCTTTTATATATATAAAAAAAAAAAACCTGGCTATGCGTTCTGTACTAGACTAACTGAGACTTGTCATGGCACTTGTATACTGTTGTTGTTCGCTTGTACACCTGACTGCTTCTGTTCTTCTCATTTGTAAGTCGCTTTGGATAAAAGCATCTGTTAAATGATTAAATGTAAATGTTTATACAGGACAGTACAGAAAGTGCACAAGTGGGAGAGAGTGGAGGGGACGGCGTCAGAAAGGACCGAGCGCTGGGACACTTTCAAGGATCACCTGAAGCACAACCACACTGTATACACTAAGGCTGCTGGTTCTAACATTTTAGAGTGCCCTGCGGTAGAAATCTCATTCTGCATTCCCCACGGTAAAGAAGACACAGTCCGGGGGGGTTCCCATTAGAAATCAACGGGTGGAAGGTTCCCTTCTCGAACTGTTCAACACATTTTCACTGCACCAATGTACACAACTCTTGTAATGAGACACATTACTAAAACATGTTTTTGACAGAAACTGTAGGTTTCCACCAAAATAAAAGATCCACTGGTTTCAGTCATAAAGGTACAAGGGTTTGTCTTGTAAGTGCTGCAAAAAAATATGCATTTATGTGCCAAATTATTTCACAAAAACCTTTAAATATTATTGTATTTGGATTGTTCTACTACCTGTTTTTAGCATTACCTCCATGCATACTCTGCATAATAAAGTGTGGGATTATTTTCATCTGTTTTATACAGTATGTTTCCAAAATTAAACTGCTGTTTGACAATTTTGAGCATGTGGTAGTTTATTGAAGTTGTTTGTAAAGCCATTGCTGCCAGTCATTAGATTTTTAGCCTTGCATGTACATTGTTGATCTAAATGCCAACTAGGATCTAGGTGTATTTACACACGGTGCAAGGTACGACGGGGAAACAACGTCGTGTTATCAACGCTGATTAACTTTTCAAAATCAACACCTCATTCAGCTTTCATCCCAGGGCTGCAGCACGACCCTAATTCACCCATAATGCAGGTAAGACGGTGAAACAGCGTCGCGATTTCAACGGTGAATCCACGTCGTGATTTCAACGTTGATCCAATTTGCAAAATCGAAAGGTTATTCAACGTTGATTCAACGTCGGGATTTCAACAGTGAATCAGCGTTGTGATTTCAACCATACATCAACGTCACGATTTCACCGGTGAATCAACGTCGTGATTTCAACGTTGATCCAATTTGCAAAATCGAAAGGTTTTTCAACGTTGATTCAACCATGGTACCTGACGTTGTTTCAACGTTGAATCAACGTTGAAATGCCGGCTGGGAAAGAACCAAGCCCTTGCTTCTACAATCTCTTGATTACGGGACTAAACTGTTTCTTAAACAATTCCTACAGATACAAAGAGAAAGTACCAAGCAATTGCTTCTACACTCTCTTGATTACTGGACTAAATTGTTTCTTAAACAATTCCTACAGACATAAAGAGAAAAGACCAAGCCTCTGCTTCTACAGTCTCTTGATGAACGGACTAAATTGTTTTTTAAACAATTCCTACAGACTCCAGAGAACAGGACTAAACCTATAATGACACATCTATGGCTCCTACAGTCTCATGAGAACAGACTAAACCTCTTTCTTGAATGATTTTTTATAGACTCAAGAGGACTCGACCAAGCTGTAAACACTTTTTCTATAGATCCTATAGATCAGGAGAATTAACTAAATCATTTAAAAGGTTTCTACAGACTCAAGAGAAAGGCCTAAGCCAAACATTTCTTAAACAGTGCTACGCTGGTTATTGTGGTTAAACTATATACATCAAATGATCTGCTTATGAAAACAGTGCTCTTAAAGTTCTTTTAGAGAGCTGATAGTTCCACTAACCAAATTAGAATCTTTGAGACAGGATCAAGTTGATTCAAATAACATATGTCCACAGACACAGTCTGTTGATCTTCAACACAAAAACTGTAGTATCTCCAAAACTCTTTTGTTCACTTCTTGTTGCAGTTGGTGAGTTTTCTTCTTGTCAGTCTCTCCTGGCTGGCTTGCCAAATTGTTAGATTTTGCCGTATTTGACTGATCAGTAGTTTGGGTGGCTCGCCAATCTACTAGATTTCTCTAATACATAAAATAAGTAAGCTTGACCAAAGTTCTTGTGAGGAGAAGAATTTACTGAAGGTAGCAGTGTAGCAGTTCTTCAGCAGTGATGTTAGCACGTCATCCTTCAAAGAATCTTAACCCAAAGTACTTTCTGTGAGAACATACCTTTATAACTGTTAACAAATGTGCTACAGACACTACAATAACACCCCATGGAGAGCTAATGATAGTTTAACCTTTTGATGACTTGAAAGGATTTCTCCCATGGAGAGCTCATATATTGACCTGATGTTGACCTAAGAGGCTGATTATATGGGCCAGTTATTTCACACTATTGTGAACAAAGTACAGTTGCCTACAGTTGATTGCAAATACATTCAACCAAAGTTAATTAAAAACAAATAATCTTTCATAATGCTTTATTGGGTGGTTGTTCTGCATGCTAAGTTAAATAACTACAGCTAGTCCAAAATGCAGCAGCAAGAGTTCTTACTAGAACCAGGAAGTATGACCATATTAGCCCGGTCCTGTCAACACTGCACTGGCTCCCTATCAAACATCGTATAGATTTTGAAATCTTGCTTATTACTCATAAAGCCCTGAATGGCTTAACACCTCAGTATTTGAAAGAGCTCTTGTTACATTATAATCTTCCATGTTGTCACGCTGTCTAGTCTCTGTTTCCCTGGGTGTCCACTAGTGGGCTCACTTCCCCTTAGGCACTTCACCATAGGCACTAGAATTCCTCTAGTCTGCTCCTGTCTTCACAGTAATTGCACTCCAGTTAATTGCACCAGGTGCAGGCACTCTAGTGTCATTAGTCTCCCTAAATATTCCAGTCTTTTCCTGTTGTTTGAATGGAGTCCTTACCCTTTGTGTTACCAGCGTTCTCGTCTTCCGAGATTTACCCCTGCCTTCTCGTCCTCTGAGTTCCCGTTCCTTTCCTTCCTGTTCAGTTGGGAACCGCCATCTCACCATGGTGGACGGAGAGGGGAAAGGGGGCGCAAGTCTGCAGAGCCAGCGCCACTGCACAAGATGGCTGCCAGTCACATGCCGCTGCACAAGATGGCCACCAACCCAGCGCCACTGCACAAGATGGCCGCCAGCTTGGAGTCACTGCAGAGGATGGCAGCTACAGTGGGCTTTCCTGAGTCGAGTCATATTCCCGTTGACCCTCCAGAGTTGAGTCAGGTTCCCGTTGACCCTCCAGAGTCGAGTCACATTCCAGTTGATTCTCCAGAATCAAGTCAGATTCATGTTGACCTTCCAGAGTCGAGTCAGGTGCCCGTTGATTTTCCAGAGTTGAGTCAGGTTCTGTTTGACCCTCCAGAGTCGAGTCAGGTGCTCGTGGACCCTCCAGAGTTGAGTCAGCTGCTCGTGGACCCTCCAGAGTCAGGGTTAGTCACCGCTGACCTTCCAGAGTCAGGGCTAGTTACCATGGACTTTCCAGAGTCAAGGCTAGTCACCGTTGACCTTTCAGAATCAAGTCAAGTCACTGGTGATCTTCAAGGACAAAGTCAAGTCACTGGTGATCTTCAAGGACAGAGTCAAGTCACTGGTGATCTTTAAGGACAGAGTCAAGTCACTGGTGATCTTCAAGGACAGATTGAAGTCACCAGTGATCTTCATGAACAAAGGCCAGTCACCACTGATCTTCATGAAAAAAGGCAAGTCACCATTGATCTTCATGAAAAAATACAAGTCACCAATGATCTTCATGAACAAATGCAAGTCACCAATAATCTTCATGAGCAAAGTCAAGTCAGCACCGATCTTCTGGAATCCAGTATAAACACCATGGGATTACCAGAGTTTCGTCACTTCTCTATGGAATTTAGAGCTGAAACAACGAATCGATTTAATCGATTAAAATCGATTATTAAAATAGTTGTCAACTAATTTAGTAATCGATTCGTCGCTACATAAATTTTATTTGCCATAAGCGGCTCATTTCGTGCATATTTCAAATCTGCGGTGACCAAAGTGTGGCAGTAATGAGCCACCGGAGGTTTTACTCAGCCAGTACAGCAGGTGAAGTAGCGAATAGCCAACTTCGCTGTGTCCATTTATTTTACTGTCTATGGTTTTTCCAGGCGCGTCCACACCGCATCCATTTATCCTTTGCTGAAATTTCCGGGTCTTCATGGAGAGGGCACGTCATGGAGAAAGCACGTCATGGTTGCTTAGCAAAGGCAGACGCCTCAGGGGCGCTTCTGCCCGAGCGCTTTGGAAAGAAGGAGAAAGCGGCGCGACTAGCGTTTTCCACGAGTTTTTAGGTGCGATATGTGAACGGCCCCTAAGAATTTTATTTGTGCAGATTCTCCAGTACAAGGTTGTTTGCAAATGTTTAGTCGTAAAAGCTGATAACATTGCTTTTTAACAGTTAACATTTAAAGCTTTACAAACATGTTATGTGATCAATTTGTCGTTTACCAGTTAATAATTCAGACTTGCAGGCTAATTATGACTGAATGAGAGAGGTAAATGTTTGAGTATATTTAAAATGCACTTCTTTTCTAAGTATTCACTGCTCTTTTTCACACAGCAGGTTTTTTGTGTGTGTCCCAATTTTTTTTTTCTGGACAACCTTCTGATGGATTTTACTTTAAATTGTGAGTTCCATTCAGGTTTCATGCCATTGGCACTTTTTTTCGAAGGATTGTTTACAATTTCACAGCATAAGCTATAAAGCTTTTTCCCAGTAAATAATAAAATACAATGCACTGCAATTTTATTCTGTTTTATCCTTATACTTTGTGAAAATATGTTCTCAAAGATTCCTTAAGCTTAGGAGCCCTAAGGACTGCCATGGTGAAAACAATATTTGAAATCTCCTTGTGAATTTTGCTAGAGTATGGATCATTTGGTTTTGATTGCAGAAGAGTTCGACAAAGGATTACTAACATAATAAAACAACTCCAGGTATATTTTTGATGAGGATATGACAATGCAAAATGGTTAAAATCTCTTAAAAATCTATGCTGAATGATAAAGACCCTTTATTAATAATTTACTTGGGGAAAAAATGGAAAAAACTAAAATTCAATTCAATTCAATTCAAGTTTATTTGTATAGCGCTTTTTACAAAATAAATCGTTACAAAGCAACTTTACAGAAAATTATGTTTCTACAATATTTAGTAGTAGCTAGTAGTTTGTGCACATTTGACACGATTTTAGAAAAAATAAAAATAATAATAATAATACAAGACGTAGTCAGCTAGATGATGAACTATCAATATTATTAATTAAGTTATTATATGATTCAGTCACACATTTAGCAATAATTGTTAGTTCTGTTTGTTGATTCAAGGTAGCATCATCTGGGGTCCTCTGAGGGTCAGCATCATCTCTTCTCAGGTGTTCTGGATCCAGACTGGAGCTTGTTTAAATCCTAGTTACATCCCGTGGCGAAACATAGAAACAAAATACAGACATAGCTGCTGATCCAACAAAGTAAAATTAGTTTAACCCAAGTTAATGAATAAAAATGCACCTTTGAACAGATGCAACTACACTCACAATTAAAAAGATACATTATTCGAATGCTTGGCGAAAGAGATGTGTTTTTAATCTAGATTTAAACAGAGAGAGTGTGTCTGAACCCCGAACATTATCAGGAAGGCTATTCCAGAGTTTGGGAGCCAAATGTGAGAAAGCTCTACCTCCTTTAGTGGACTTTGCTATCCTAGGAACGACCAAAAGTCCAGCGTTTTGTGACCTTAGGGTGCGTGATGGGTTGTAACGTGGTAGAAGACTAGTTAGGTACGCTGGAGCTAAACCATTTAGGGCCTTATAGGTAAGTAATGATAATTTGTAACTGATACGGAACTTAATAGGTAGCCAGTGCAGAGACTGTAAAATTGGGGTAATATGATCATATTTTCTTGACCTGGTAAGGACTCTAGCTGCTGCATTTTGGACTACCTGTAGCTTGTTTATTGACGAAGCAGGACAACCACCTAGAAGTGCATTACAATAGTCCAGTCTAGAGGTCATGAGGTCATTTCGTAGCTTGGCAATGTTTCTAAGATGGAAGAATGCAGTTTTTGTAACATTGGAAATATGATTTTCAAAAGACAAATTGCTGTCTAATATAACACCCAGATTTCTGACTGTAGAGGAAGTAACAGTACATCCGTCTAGTTGCAGATTGTAATCTACAAGATTCTGTGTAGTGTTTTTTGGTCCAATAATTAGTATCTCTGTCTTATCCGAATTTAATTGGAGAAAATTGTGTGTCATCCAATCTTTTACATTTTTAACACACTCTGTTAGCTTAGATAATTGGGAAGTTTCATCTGGTCTCGTTGAGATATATAGCTGAGTATCATCAGCATAACAGTGGAAGCTAATTCCGTATTTTCTAATAATATTACCAAGGGGCAACATATATATTGAAAATAGAAGGGGACCTAGGACGGATCCTTGTGGCACTCCATATTTTACTGATGATAAATGAGATGACTCCCCATTTAAGTAAACAAAATGGTAGCGATCGGACAGGTAGGATCTAAACCATCTTAGAGCCTGCCCTTGAATACCTGTATAGTTTTGTAATCGATCTATGAGTATGTCATGATCTATGGTGTCGAACGCAGCACTAAGATCAAGTAAGACTAGAAATGAGATGCAGCCTTGGTCTGACGCAAGGAGCAGGTCATTTGTAATTTTAACAAGTGCAGTTTCTGTGCTATGGTGGGGCCTAAAACCTGACTGAAATTCTTCATACAGATCATTTTTATGCAGGAAGGTGCTCAATTGAGCAGACACAACTTTCTCTAAAATTTTAGACATAAATGGAAGATTTGAAATAGGCCTATAATTTGCCAGTACACTAGGATCTAGTTTTGGTTTCTTAATAAGAGGCTTGATAACCGCCAGCTTGAATGGTTTTGGGACGTGTCCTAAAGTTAACGACGAGTTTATGATATTGAGAAGCGGTTCTTCGGCTACAGGTAACAGCTCTTTCAGTAATTTAATGGGTACAGGATCTAATAAACATGTTGTTGGTTTAGATACAGTGATAAGTTTATTTAGCTCTTCCTGTCCTATGGTTGTAAAGCACTGCAGTTTATCTTTGGGTGCAATGGATGAAACTGAAGTGTTAGACGCTGTAGAATCTACATTCGCTATTGTATTTCTAATGTTATCTATTTTATCAGTGAAGAAATTCATGAAGTCATTACTGTTTAACGTTGGTGGAATATTTGAATCAGGTGGCATCTGGTAATTTGTTAACTTAGCCACTGTGCTAAATAAAAACCTTGGATTGTTTTGGTTATTTTCAATGAGTTTGTGTATATGCTCTGCCCTAGCAGTTTTTAGAGCCTGTCTATAGCTGGACATACTGTTTTTCCATGCAGTTCTAAAAACTTCTAAGTTAGTTTTTCTCCATTTGCGTTCAAGACTACGAGTTAATTTCTTAAGAGAGTGAGTATTACTGTTATACCATGGTACAGTACGTTTTTCTCTAACTTTTTTCAATTTGATTGGGGCAACAGCTTCTAATGTATTAGAGAAAATAGTGCCCATGTTGTCAGTAATTTCGTCTAATTCGTGTGTATTTTTGGGTACAAATAGCAGTTGAGATAGATCAGGCAGGTTATTTGCGAATCTTTCTTTGGAACAGGAACATATAAGTACATAAACCGATTAATCGTAAAAATAATCGACAGATTAATCGATTATCAAAATAATCGTTAGTTGCAGCCCTAATGGAATTACTCGAGCCTCTCCACGGCTCTGATGAACTACCAGAGACTCTCCTCGCCTCTGCGGAACTTCCAGAGACTCATCATGTCTCAGTCGAACTCTCTGAGCAGCCGACTGTTCCTGTTGTGGCCACGGAGGCTACCCCTTACATGTTCATGTTCTATGTTTCAGACTTGCCCAACCAGACTTGTCCTCGGGTTGGTCCGGATGTGGATGTGGTTGTTTTCTGCTCCGCCCTGGGAGCCTTCTGCCTCGACCACAAGGATGTGGTGGTCTTCTGCTCCGCCCTGGGGGGCGTCTTGTTCAACCACACGGACGTTGTGGTCTTCTCTTCTGCCCTGGGGGGCTTCCGCCCTGACCACATGGTTCTGGTGGTCTTCTGCTCTACCCTGGGGGCCTTCTGCCTCGACCACAAGGATGTGGTGGTCTTCTGCTCCGCCCTGGGGAGCGTCTGGTTCGGCTGCACGGTTGTGGTGGTCTTCTGCTCCGCCCTGGGGGACATCCATCCCGACCACACGGTTGTGGTGGTCTTCTGATCCGCCCTGACCACACGGTTGTGGTGGTCTTCTGTTCCGCCCTGGGGGCGTCCGTCCCAACCACACGGTTATGGTGGTCTTCTGCTCTGCCCTGGGGGGCTTCCGCCCTGACCACATGCTTGTGGTGGTTTTCTAATCCGCCCTGGGGGGTGTCCATCCTGACCACACGGTTATGGTGGTTTACTGCTTCGCCCTGGTGGGCGTCACGTGATTTCGTTCTTGGACTTGTGTTTTTGTGTTTAGTTTTTGTTGTTCTTCTGTCTGTTTCTTTCTTTCTGTTTCCTCCTATGGACCTGGCCCTCCATCTCTCCCCCTGATCCTCCGCTGGTCCACCTCCCTCCTGGGTTTCATGTCTGTGTCTTTCGTTCTGTTTCCCTCTAAGGACCTGGCCCTCCGTCCCTCCCCTGATCCTCAGCCGGTCCACCACCCTCCTGGACTCCCTGTTATGTGTTTCACTTCTATTGTCTCTGGTTTCCCATTCTACCTTGTCATCTTGTCTCTGTTTCCCCATTCTACCTGGTCCTCTTGTCCATGTTTTCCCCATTTTATCTGGCCCTCCGTCCCTCCCCCTTGTCCACCGCCGCTCCACCTCCCTCCTGGTCTCTTTGTCTGTTTGGTTTTCCCTTGGGTTCGGGTGGAGCATCTGGCAGCTGCTCCGTGGAGGAGGGGGTAATGTCACGCTGTCTAGTCTCTGTTTCCCTGTGAGTCCACTAGTGGGCTCACTTCCCCTTAGGCACTTAACCATAGGCACTAGAATTCCTCTAGTCTGGTCCTGTCTTCACAGTAATATCATTCCAGTTAATTGCACCAGGTGCAGGTACTCTAGTGTCATTAGTCTCCCTATATATTCCAGTCTTTTCCTGTTGTTAGTATGGAGTCCTTACCCTTCGTGTTACCAGCTTTCTCATCTTCCGAGATTTACCCTTGCCTTCTCGTCCTCCGAGTTCCCATTCCTTTCCTTCCTGTTCCCTCTTTTTGTTTTGTTTGTTTTCTTGGACTGCTTGTTTGGTTTTGACACTGGCTTATGTTTAACAATGAATTTGGATTACCCTTTATTGATTAATAAATCTTACCTGCATTTGGATCTCTCCTTCTTCCTGTGTCTCTCTAGTGCATGATCGTCACACATGTCCGCTGCGTTCTAAAAACTCAGGCAATTTGATAATACCTAGAATATTAAAATCAACTGCGGGCAGCAGATCCTTTTTCTATTTCATGCCTAAACTCTGGAATAACCTACCTAACATTGTTCGGGAGGCAGACACACTCAGAAGTGGAAACAGGTAATGTTGCATACATTTTAGGAGTTCAGAAAGAGAGGGGAAACACTTTAGCAGACACTTTAGCATTTCCTGGACATAATTTTTGGTGAATGAGTAGGATACATGAAACACTTTAACGTCTGTGTAGACTTTTTCCTCCTCAAACCCGTAGAACTAATAACTGTTCTGACTAGTTCAACATCACTATGTTCTACTTCTTTTAACCTTTGGATGCTACTGTCAGACTGTCAGACTGTGTAAGCCTTTGAGGATAATGTTGAGCAATTATCCTTTCCTTTGAATTGACTGAGCATCTCTTGAGGGATCGTATCCGAAGGGTATAGTACACCCTTGTCCAGCATAACTGCTCCAAATTCAGGGTGATGGTCTTCTCTTGTTGACTTGTATTTGAACTGTATTTATACCTTGAAGGTATTTTTCTGGTTCTTTTTTTTTCTGGTTCGTTTTTTTGTCAGGAAACTCAATTCTGGCTTTTTTAAAGACAATCTTCAATTGATTTCTGTCCTAAGTTCCTGAAGCCTTTTTAGAACTCTTTCCACCACTATGTATGACACTGTCAGATCCACATCTTTACACATAAGAGTGGCAGAGGCAAGAGCAGTCTCCTGAAACACTGGTGTGGCCACCTCCAATCCAAGCATAAATTCTAAATTTATGATCCGAGACAACATTACAGCATCACATGCAACTGGATCAGGTGGACGGTTATTTAGTGCCCAAACTCTGAGATAATCTACCTAACATTGTTCTGGATTTTTTCTAGTTTTAATCTAGATTAAAGACCCATCTCTTTAACCTGGTTTACACATAACACACTAATATGCTTCGAATATCCAAATCCATTAAATGATTTTTAGGCTGCATTAATTAGGTAAACCAGAACCGGGAACACTTCCCATAACACCTGATGTACTTGCTACATCACTAGAAGAATGGCATCTACACTAATATTAGTCTGTTTCTCTCTTATTCTGAGGTCACTGTAGCCACCAGATCCAGTCTGTCTCCAGATCAGAGGGTCACTGCAGTCATCCGGATCCAGTACGTACCCAGACCAGATGGTGGATCAGCACCTAGAAAGGACCTCTACTGCCCTGAAAGACAGCGGAGACCAGGACAACTAGCGCCCCAGATACAGATCCCCTGTAAAGACCTTGTCTCAGAGGAGCACCAGGACAAGACCACAGGAAACAGATGATTCTTCTTCTTCTGACTTTGCTGCAGCCTGGAATTGAACTACTGGTTTCGTCTGGTCAGAGGAGACTTGGCCCCACAACTGAGCCTGGTTTCTCCCAAGGTTTTTTTCTCCATTCTGTCACCGATGGAGTTTCGGTTCCTTGCCGCTGTCGCCTCTGGCTTGCTTTGTTGGGGTCACTTCATCTACAGTGATATCGTTGACTTGATTGCAAATAAATGCACATACACTATTTAAACTGAACAGAGATGACATCAATGAATTCAATGATGAAATGCCTTTAACTGTCATTTGGAATTATTGACACACTGTTTTCCTAATGAATGTTGTTCAGTTGCTTTGATGCTATGTATTTAGTTTGAAGCGCTATATAAATAAAGGTGACGACTTAACTTACAAACGACAAAATAACGAGAAGATCATGAGAAAATCATCTTGTTTACTTCACAGAAAACAACATATTGATAGATGTTTTGCGATATAATGCCCATATGTGAGTGACTGACAATGGCCTTGAATATTTAGTGGTTCACACCTGAGAGACAAAAGGCAGGTAAGATAGAGTGTGAACAAAGTAAAATAATGTGAGTTTGTATTTGTTTTACAGAGTATATATATAAAAAACACATTATTGAGCACACTGATCTAAACACTGGGATTTGAACAGTAACACACCTTTTTTTGTCATTGCTGAAACAGATTCTGTACAAATGGTGGAAAAAGTAAACCATACCTAATATTTCCAATGTCTGCTGCTGCTTTTCATGGATTCAATATATATATATATATATATATATATATATATATATATATATATATATATATATATATATATATATATATTTTTTTTTTTTTTTAAATAAAATCAGCAAGATCATCTGTACTCATGGAAGTTATTTAACCATATATTATGTAAAACATTACATCTTTCTCTCTGTCTCTGTATATATATACACACGTGTGTGTGTGTGTGTGTGTACAGTTATAAGTTCTATAACCTCAGTGGTCTTTCCTCTGTGGCTTACGTTGCTGTCTGCATCTCGCACTCTTCCTCTTTTTCATCATATTCTTTGTCTGGCTCACCTCCGCCTGATGTTGCAACAAGCTCTTTTCACCCCGTTTACCCTCTTGTTAACATTTGTGGTTGATTACATTGCATCAAACTCATAAGCCTGTCTTTCACAACTATTGCTTACACATCATAGAGATAGAGAATCACAAAGATATCCATCAAAGCCAGAAATTACCACAATGGCAAAGAGAATAGTACTGTACTACCCCATGCTTCAGGACCAAGGCCTCCATACATGGGTAAGTGAAATGCACCCAGTTGATGACTGTTTCGTGTTGGACAATTTTCGTAGTGATTTAGAAAATTTATTAAATGTCTTGTGCAGGTAACTGTGTACTCACAGCTATACAAAAGATTGCAAAATGTGAGATCCGCCCAAAAAAGTGCTCCAGATGGGAGACATTCAAAGAGGTGAGCTGTAACTAATGATTATTTTCATCAAAGATTAATCTGTTAATCATTTTCAAGATTAATTTATCAGTTGTCAAGGAGATGTCCTCAAACGTCTTGTTTGGCCCATAACATAAAGATGTTAATTTCACATAGAGGACTAAAGAAGCTAGAAAGTATTCACTTTGGAGAAGTTTAAATCCTATTTGGACATTCCAAAAAAACAAAGAAAAATGACTCAAATGATCAATCATGTCAATGTCCTGGTTGATCTATCTCCCTCACCTCCTGTAATTGCTTTGTATGTGTATGGGGGATATTGCTATTAATTACTAAGCACTTTGTGTTACATTTTGTTTGCATGAAAAGTGCTATACAAATAAAGTCAGATGGATTTATTTAGTAGTTGAAAACTAATTGATTAACTGATTAATCTTTGCAGCTCTACAAAGAGGCGCTGTCTTGAGCAGCCAACAGACACGTATGAAATTGATTCAAGTGACAAACATTCTAGATTGGTCCACAGAAGGAAGTGGCAGCCCAAGCTCATACTGTAAAAAAAAAAAAGTGAGTTAGAAGGTGAGTTTAAACATTGCATAAACTAATAAACCTACTTTATTGGTCAAGATGACCAAAAGTAAAAGGCTTTAAAATGGACATGAAAGGATAGGCATTTTCACAGCACTTGTACTTTTTTGTTACCAATTTATTAACATTATTGTAGAAATTAAGTTTTAACAGAAATTTGTTATTAATAAAAAGCTGGTATTGTATCATTGTATCAAGAACAGCTGGGTACAGCAGTATCTTTAAGTATCAGTCTGTGCAACATTATTTTATATAACCTCTCCAGCGTATCAAATAATGTTATGCATTTAAAATCCATTTGTCTCATTAGAGGCATTTTTGATCTAAGTACATTATCCTACCAGAAATATGTCATGTGTTGAAGGAAAAAGAAAATCCCAAAGCCTACCTGAAGAATCACCCTCTGCCCTTTCCAGTCCTGATGGTGAGTTTGACCAACTGTGCGCATCTTTGTAGGGGTGTACTTGTGTGCCTACATGCAATTGTATGTAATTGCATGACCATATTAGTTTCAAGCAAATTTGTATTTATTATACAAAAAATAATTAGATTTTTAAAAATTGCATTTCAGACAGGAACCACTTTGGCAAGTTTAACTGAGTTTATTGAACACAATTTATCTTTGGTGGTATGGTTCCTTATGGGGGTTCTTGCTCCCAGAAAAACTGAACATAATTCCCCCCGCAACCATTAATTGAAAAATACATAACAATTAAGAATTTTAATAAAGTCTTTAAAGCAAACAGTGATAATCATGTAGATGTGGCAGTGGGATGTCTATCATGTAGCCTTTATATAACCGTATTTGTGAACGCACATTTTCTGAAATGTTGCACGTCAGGTCATGCAAGTCTGCATCTTAAAGCCTCTGTCAAACTTTCTGCGTCCGCGAGTCCGCTATATCTAGGCGTGACGTAAAAATCGTCATTGGAGAATGTGTGCAGAGACTCTAGCAGACGACCACGTGGACAGGTGCGCCTGGTCAGTTGGCTTCAAAAGCAAAATTGCACATGTGCAACCAGGCAGAGTGAAGAAGCTCTCGAACCTGTGCAATCTGTCAGTAAAAGAATATAAAGACAGTGAGATGTGCAATAATTCTGGGCAATTGCAGAGCTGGCCATCAGCCTGCGCATTCAGAAGTATAAATTGAAGAAGTCTGCGTCCGCGCTGGCCGTGTCTGCGTCTGGATTGCTCATGTGGAAAATATAACACAGGCGTTACAATCGCAACTTCTTTGTGTTACTCCTTTCAAGCTGAATCTCACAAAATTGGTCAGCTCCCGACAGCATCAGGTGTTTTATTTATGGGGAGCAGAATTGTTTATTTCAATGAATGTAATAGATTATATATCATAATAGTTAGGCTATAATATTATAAATCAGGTTGGTTTGTATTGCTGACGTAATAAGTAAATTATATGCGTGCGGCCGCGAGACTTGCACTTAGACCATAGTGCGGCTCGCTGGAAAAAAAGGTTGAGAACCACTGATATAAAGGTTGCTGTCCCATTTTATACAGGAATTGTTCATTTAAAAAAATCGAATTATATTTTTAGTTCTAATTATATTGTTAACACAAGTTCATTGAGAATTTTTTTTACTTATAAACTCCTTGAGAATTTAAAGTTAGTTTAATAGTATTTAAATTCAAGTAAAAAAAAAAAAAGGTTTTAATTGCTCAAATTATTTTTATTAATTAATAATATGTTATCATGTTTATTCTTGTAAAAAATATGTGTTTATTCTTTAAGGAAACAAGGGAAAAAATAAGGAACAATCTGAATATTTGTTTTGCTTTACCTATTTATGTAGGCTACAATAATAA
Organism: Carassius gibelio; assembly: GCF_023724105.1. Classification (NCBI taxonomy): domain Eukaryota; kingdom Metazoa; phylum Chordata; class Actinopteri; order Cypriniformes; family Cyprinidae; genus Carassius; species Carassius gibelio. Next base: position 7,623,375 of record NC_068414.1, on the reverse strand, counting down.
TAATAATAATAATAAAAATAATCAAATAATGTCATAAAAAAATACCATTTTCCTGAGTAATTTTGACCATTATAGAATTGTGAATTTAAAGATAAGCCATTTAGGTGGTAAAAAATACTGTGAACTTAATAATGGCATGGATTTTAGAGCATAACAACTGAAGGTTTATGAAACATTAGCCAATAAAGCATTTTTTTTAAACAACAGAACTTAAAGTTGTGAAGTAAAATATTATTTCAACCAGACAGCATGTGAATAAATAAAATGCATACTTTTCATAACATTTCATTATTCATAAAATGCATAACGTTTCTGGTGTTTGGATTTGTACTTCAATACAATGAGCTCCAAGTTTAAGAATAGCCCTAGACTAGTTTCTCTCTCCCTCTCTCTCTCTCTCTCTCTCTCTCTCTCTCTCTCTCTGTCTTTAACAGCATTAGCTCAGTGAAATAAGTCTTCCTTCTGTTAGAATGAATGTTTTCCTGCCTTGCTATGTTGGTCTCATGATCAATAAGTTGTATTCGCCTCAATATGATTCAGTAAAGTCAAACTGCAGACAGTGAAGCTGCATCACTGCGTGCGAGTCCCACGTGCTGTGAGGCGGGAACAGAGGATTCCGCTTGGTCTTAAAGCCTTCCACGCAGTGGCGAGGAGTACGCGGGGGATGCAGGGGACGTGGGGGACATGTCCCCCCTCACTTTTAAGATTATGGAAACTCGTCCCCCGCACTTTTTCGATCAAGTTTGTTCTTATAGATGTTTTCAAGAGTTGGTGTGAATAAATATAGATTTAAACTCAAAGAGACGGGATAGTCTGCGTATGATTTGATATTTAATTCGGACCCAGAATACAGCGAGATGAATATCACAGAGCGCAAACACTCCTGTAGTGTGTGTTTCATTCATACTCGAAGCCGGAGGGCGCTCTCACGGAGAAAGTCATTTCAAGAAATTCCTAATATGGGCAAAAGCAACCAGCTAACGCTGTATGAAAACAGTTTTTACACAGAAAAAAAGCCCAGAAACTTTTGCAAACACGACGACATTAAACATACGATTGCAACAATATATGTTTTTTTAAGTAATCTCCAGCAGGTGATAAATAAAGTATGACCAATGCAGTACCAGTTGACATAGCATTATTACAGAATAGAAACTATTCTGCTTTATTATGTGATAAAAAATGTGTTTGTAGTATATAAACAAATCATTATTATGTGTTATTGTCCAGCAGTTATAGATTTCTAAGACAATTTAAAGCTAGAAATTTGAGAAAAATTAAAGTTGCCTATCGTATCCACTACCAGTCAACAGTTTTTGAACAGTAAGCTTGTTAATTTTTTTTTTTTTAAATAAGTCTCTTCTGTTCACCAAGCCTGCATTTATTTGATCCAAAGTAAAGCAAAACAGAAAAATTTAGATTTTTTTTCCAGGTTTCTTTGATCAATAGTTTGATCAAAAGTTCTGAAGAACAGAATTTATTTTGAAATAGAAATCTTTTGAAAAACTATTACTTTATTATCACTTTTGATCAATTCAAAGTGAAGTGAAGTGACATACAGCCAAGTTTGGTGACCCATACTCAGAATTCATGCTCTGCATTTAACCCATCCAAAGTGCACGCACACACACACATACACGCACACACACACACACACACACACCCCCCCACCCCCCCCGGAGTTTTCATCATTTATGCTGCGGTGCCCGGGGAGCGGTGGTGTTGCTGGCCTGAGACTCAAACCCACAAAAGAGTCCTTGCTAAATATAAGTGATAATTTCTTTAATTTATTTTCCAAAAAACAAAAATGATATTGGCTCTAAGCTTTTGAATGATATAGTGTATTATGTTGCAAGAGCTTTTTATTTCACATAAATGCTGATCTTTGGATCCTTATATTCATCAAATAATACTGAAAAAAACTCACGTTTTAAATATTGATAATCAGCATATTAGAATGATTTCTGAAGAATGTGACACTGAAGACTGGAGTAAAAATGCTGAAAATACAGCTTTGATCACACAAATAAATTGCATTTGAAAATATATTCAAATAGGGAAAAAAAGTTATTTTAAATATAAAAATATTTCACAATATTACTGTTTTTGCTGTACTTTGGATCAAATAAATGCAGAATTGGCGAGTAGAAGAGACTTCTTTAAAAAAAAATATCTTACAGTTCAAAAACTGTTGATTGGTAGGCTATATAGATTACAGAAATGATTTATATATATATATATATATATATATATATATACATACATACATAATTTCTGTTCCCCTCACTTCTGAAAAGATGGCTACGCCCCTGGCCTTCCGCAAACACCAACGATCACAAATAACAATGATTTTCGTAAAATAATGATTCATTATTAATTGATGATTTGTTATTATAATTATGGTCTTGTGAAAATAATAATATGGGCTGCGAGAAAATTATGAATACAAATAGTATATAAACATAGCATGTTGCAGTAACACACCGTTCCTCAGAGCCAAAACACAGACCGAATTCTGTTCAGCTGGAGGGGGTTGGGTTTTGGATAGTTATGCATGGCTTGTGGGGGTCGAGATAAAGGTGTGAATTGCTCTTTCATATGGACAAGTGTCTTATGAGGCTTTCACTTGCTGAACCGGTTTATAAAGGACTGTTGTTTTGGTTATATTCACAGTGCTGGCTCTCTCCGATGAGAGAAATGCAACATTCACAGATTACACAATTCGTTTTCGTTTAGAAAACATTTCAAGCTTTCTGTAGATATATTTTTAATGTACGTGAGACACTACGATATTATGCTAATTAAAAAATTATACATTCATTATCATGAAAAAATTAAAGTGATGAGACGGCGCCTCCCTGCCATTAATGCACATTAATAATTTTTGCACAAACACTTGAATATGAGCTTCATGGTTTTCACCCACTCCAAGAGCGGTCGATCACGAGTACAATTCATGCCAACGAGAATCTCAGATGGCCACGATGGGTTGGAGGATAACAGCCCATAATATAACTGCATATTCAGCAAGAATTCATGTTAAACATATTTAGCTTGATCAGAAGGTTACAATGACTGTAAGAGTCGAGCGGGATGTTAAGAGTTAGTCTGTTTCTTTTACTGATTATTTTCGGGTTAAAGCATGATTTAAACAGATTCACACTCAATCGCTTTTGCAATAATGCGTTCAAACAAATGTATAGAGCAGGAGGGTTTTTATCCTTCCTAGGTGACCTCCCAACGGACTGTCGTGGAAGTAAGACAGAAACTCCGCAACAAGGTTAGCGGGAACAACCAGTTGGTAATTAAAGCTGCCATATTTAGATGGTACACCACGGTATAACACTCCCTGCTGCTGCTGGTAATGGAGGCGATCAGGTGAATGCTGACCAATAGTGTGACCAAGATCTTGGCATAAGGGGTCTGTCTGCTGAGCTTTTCCGATGTCCTGAAGCGACTTAGGTAGGTCAGACCAATACGTTTTTGCAGCTGCCACACATACCCTCCCATCCTGTGGAAGAAGGACTCAAAACAGAGCATCGGGAACTACATTACAGCAGCCTTTTTTATAGTGCACTCGGAAGGTGAATGCCTGTAGACGCAAAGTCCATCTTGTGAGCCGTGATGACGTTTTGGGACAGTTGAATGCCCAGGCCAGTGCGCTGTGGTCTTTATACACATCAAATACCTCTCCTTCAAGGTAATGACGCCACTTTTCCACCGCCCATACGACAGCCAAGCACTCTTTTTCTGAGGTGGAAAATCTCCGCTCAGCACCATGGAGAGCTCTTGAGGCAAATGTAATGGCTCTGTCTTCACCCTCGACTGTCTGCATCAAATCAGCCCCCAAACCTACATCACTGGAGTCACAGTGCACCTGAAAACCCAACTGTGGCTCTGGCTGAGCCAGCACCAGTGGGGACTGCAGGAACCCTTTAAAACATTCAAAAGCAACCTGACACTGCTCTTTCCACTCCCACCCGACTCCTTTTTTCTTGAGGTTATTAAGAGCAGCAACAATGTCTGACAGCCAAGGAATGAACTTATGGGACCAGCCCACCAACCCCAGGAATCTCTGGAGACTTTTCAGATCTGTGGGGGCTGGGTAAGCTGTAATGGCCTCCACCTTTGCCGTCACCATCTCCACGCCTTTACCTGAGACCACATGTCCTAGGAAGGTTAATTAAGTTTGCATGAGGTGGCATTTTGCAACATTCAGAGTTAGGTGGGCCTGATGAAGTTTCTTAAACACTGCCTCCAAGTCACCCAGGTGCTGCTCATGAGTCTTGGAGAAGACAATAATGTCATCTATGTAGACGAAACAGGTTCGGCCCTTCAACTCCCCAAGAACATTCTCCATCAAACGTTGAAAGGTGGCATTTCTCAGCCCAAAGGGCATGACCTTAAATTCGAATAGGCCTAGGTGTGTGATCATAGCTGTTTTTTATTTGCTTTCCTCATCCATGGCCACCTGCCAGTACCCACTCTGAAGGTCAAGTGAGCTAAAATATTGTGCTCCTTGCATGGACTCTAAGATCTCATGAATCAGTGGCATTGGGTAAGCATCATGGCGTGTTTTGGCGTTAAGTCCTCTGAAGTCCACACAAAACGGAGCGTTCCTTCCTTCTTAGGCGTCAAAAACCACTGGGGAGGCCCAAGCAGAAGTTGAAGGCTCTAAGATACCATTTTGAGCATTTTCTTCATCTGTTCCTCAATAACCGCTTGCTTTTGTGGTGACACTCTATAACAGGGGTGCCCAACCCTGGTCCTGGCGATCGACTCTCCTGCAAAGTTTAGCTTCAATCCTAATCAAACACACCTGAAGCAACTAATTAAGGTCTTCAGGCTCACTTAAAAATTAAAGGCAGGTGTGTTTGATTAGGTTTGAGCCAAACTTTGCAGGACAGTCGATCGCCAGGACCAGGGTTGGGCACCCCTGCTCTATAAGCTCTCCTCCGTTTTGGCAGCTCGTCAGTAGTCAAGATCTTATGTTTTATGATGTCGGTGGCACCAGTGGAATCTGTCCAAACTATAGGCCACTTCTGCAGCAGTGGTCTAACCAGCTCAGGCTGTGGGTCAAATAGCGGAACTGGAAGAAGTTTGTTACCGACCTCATCCATCGCTGCCATGTAGAAATTAATTGTAGGCTCTGCATGTCTCCACCACAGGGCCTCACGACCCTTACGCAAGAACCGATACTCTTTGCCGCCTGGCATCACATATTTCCTCAGGTGGGGCTTCAGAACAATTTGACTGGCGCACATGAAATCTAAACCCAGCAATAAGGGCATGCAAAGTTGATCATCACTAAGTGATGATGACGGTGATATGGGCATCATGAAGGGAGAGGAGTAAGGTGGTTGTCCCTATAGCTTTACTCTTTTGGCCATTTGCCATCATGAACCTTGGAATTTCACTTGCACTCAGTGTCTCACCATCCTGTTTTATGTTGTTCCACAGAGTTTTACTCATTAAAGAGTATGTGCACCCCGAATCAAGGACAGCATCACCACTGGAGCCTCAGATGGCTATTGGCACCAACAGGAGGGTTGGGATACTGAAAACGGTGGCCACATCCCCACTATGACCCCGGCCTTGTCCGTGTTCAGGTTTTTTGCTAGGTTTTTTAGAAGAGCGGTCTGAAGGATAGGATTGTTGTACACGACTCCAATAATCCTTAGAGTTACTCGAATCCTTCTCAATAAGCGATCCCACCTTGACCACCTGTTCCACAGTAGACACGATACCCCGCAGACCACTGGCCAGCCTTGGGTTACATGCATTACGGATGCGCCGCACAATCTCGTCTTACCTTCATATCTTGTCTCCACTTCAGACAGAGTGCCCGATGATCGTAGGCAAAATCCCGAATGCACCTGGAGGGTGACTGCACCTGTGAGCGGAGCTGATCCTCAATCTCTGTCTGGTAATCAGTGGGCAGGAAAGCCTCAAGGAAAGCACTTTTAAATCCTTCCCAGTTGGAAATCTTGCCACAAGAAGCCAAACACCAGCTCCGCGCAGGCCCTTTAAGAACAGCATTGAGTGTGCCTACCAGCTCAAAGTCACTCAGTGGCCTGAGGGTGAGAAAGTTCTCACACTGCTCAATGAAATCAGTGACATCAGTAGACTCCCTCGACTCCCCGAACTGGGGAAACTCCATTCTAATAGGGGGTTTAGCTATAGCTGCACCAGATGGTGGAAGGGTGATATCCCCTTTAGACATACCCTGACCAGAAGATAAAAAGCCAGTAGGTGTGGAGAAACTAGCTGGCCTCCAAGAGAAACGTTTTCTGTTACGCATCTTTGTTTCCAGTTCTTCACCCCACCGTTTATCTCTTCGCTTTAAGCAGTCCACCAACACCTGATCAAGTCTCTGCAACCTAATGTCGACATACTCTTTGGCCTCCTTAAGCATTGCCTCCATAGATGCTCTGAGATCCTCCTCCCTGTGGAGTGTGCTGTCATTTGAGTCTTTGAGATGGTTTTCCAAGGTCTCCATCTTAAACCGAAGCTCCTGGATTTGTTTACCCATCGAGACTCGAAGTTGCTGTAACTCAGGCAAGCAATGTCCGATCTTCCCCAAACTTCACACCTGTGATAGGTGTTCTGTTCTGAACAAACACCCATGACCAAATTCAGTTATAGTCATAGCGTCACCTGCTGGTTACAGGAAGTGACAAGGTTAACAATGTTACAGACTCCTAGGAACAAATTAAAAAGTGTCAAAAAGTTTTAAATAGGCTGGCAACATGCTAGAAACATAATAAAACATGCTTGCAAGACTTAGCTAAGTGTTGAAGCATTCTACTAAGGCAGTGAAAAAGGAATTTGCTGTAACTAAGGCAAGCAATGTCCGATCTTCCCCAAACTTCACACGTGTGATAGGTGTTCTGTCCTGAACAAACACCCATGAAGAAAATCAGTTATAGTCATAGCGCACCTGCTAGTAACAGGAAGTGACATGGTTAACACTGTTACAGACTCCTAGGAACATATTAAAAAGTGTAAACAAGTGTTAAATAGGCTGGCAACATACTAGATACATACTGATACATGTTAGAAACACTTAGCTAAGTGCTAAAGCATGCTACTAATGTAGTGAATAAGGAAGTTGCTGTAACTCAGGCTAGCAACGTCCGATCTTCCCAAACTTCACACATTTGACAAGGGTCCTGTCCTGAATACATCACATGCCCAGATTCGGTTATAGTCATAGCGCCACCTGCTGGCAACAGGAAGTGTCATGTTTAACAATTTTATGCACAATTTGCAATGCAATAAAATTTGGCATTGTGTGCTAATCATGCTAGAAATATTTTCAAACAGTCTAACAACACTTGCTAAAGGATGCTATTAATACTATGAAACAGGAAGTTGTTGTAACACGTGCATACAATTCCCAATCTGACACAAACTTCACATGTTTTATAAGAGTCCTGGCCTGAACACAACTAAAGGCCAATATTCAATTATAAGTATAGCGCCGCCTGCTGGCAACAGGAATTACTTATTTCATACTAACCTAAACATGAGATGTCTGATCTGCCAGAAACTCAGAGTCCTTGCCTAAAGACATTTACATGGCGATATTCAGTTATAATCATAATGCCACCTGTTGGCAGCAGGAAATGTGGTAAAAAATATTTATCATTTTATAAGCATACGGCCCAACGTTCACGGTTCCTCCTATGGGCACCGGGTATCGGTGAGCCCGGGTGCGAGTGCCCGTTCATCGCTGCTTGCAGCTTTAATTATTATTACTACTATTATTATTATTAATTGCCGGATATCCATTTTTGAATCTTGATGCAGTCTGTTGCATGTCGTTCATTTTGAACGAATCTTTAATATGATTCAGGACTACCGAGTTGTCTCAGAGAGTGATTCGTTCATTTTATGTTGACCGCACATGCGCATTACACAACATATGAGTTCTGAATCGACAGGTGAGGTCCGAGTCTTCTATTCTTCCTGTCAGTCCCATAGAGACGGGAAGAGAAAAGATTAGTTAATTTTGCTGAATGAGACTCAAAGATCAGAGTCAGTAAAATGATCCGAACTTCCCACTACTACTGACAACACCGTAAGCAATTGGTCAACACTGACAATTTGCAGCGCAATATGAAAGACTTCATTTTTAACAACAAACAACCTATGAAACTAATAATGAACAATGTGAAACTAAAACGACATAAGCTTAATTTAAAATGTAATTGGAACTGTAGGCTATTTAGAGGTGGATGAACTCAATTTAGAGGTGGATAAACGCACTTTGGAGGTGGGTAAACGCTATTTCCAAATTTTGGGAGGTGCGTAAATGGCATTTACAAGCGTTTAGCCTCCACTACATCCCTGTACACAACGCAGTAAATTTCTCTTTGCAAAATAGATGAAGGTATTAAGCTATGAAAACAGAAAAAGGAGAATACAAAAATACCTTGCAGGTTTTGAAGACCTCTGATGAATCCATAGCAGCATCTGATGCAGCATAGAAGGAATACAGTAGATTTTGATTGATGATCCTGTGGAATTCACTGTAGAGCTGCATAGAAAACAAGAACACAAGATTTTTTTCTTTTTTTAAATAACTCACATCATTCATTAACTTCAAGCCATATAAGACTGTAAGGGGAAAAACTTAAGACAAATAGACAAAACCATATTAACACTAATAATTTTTTTGCTCTTTATCCAGATCAACCAGTGATGCAATCATGACCATGACAATGTGTCTTTAAGTTTTTACTCACTTGGGCTTCACAAAAGAGTGCAGACCATCTGTCTTTCAATTCAGCAATGGGAGGAGCTGAATACACAATTTCTTGACGCCTGAGTGCAAAGGAACGCTGCATATGTTGATGGATGATAATCATGTCTCTATCAGTCACGGTCTTCTTGAACTGCTCCAGCATCTCAAGCCTCAGGTTCTCCAGTGTGTCCTTAGTTTCTCCTTGGGGTAATTGGGCATGAAGTTTATTTCTCCTCTTCTGGGTCTTTTGATTTCGGCCCTGGATGCTGCACCTTCTGGATAGGTCCTGCTGCGTTTTCAAGCATTCACAGCCACATCCTTTATGCCAGCCCTGCTCAGTTTGGTCCTGTAGTTGCCCATCTTGAAGCGCAGGCTGTTCTTCCAACCCTCATACCCTGTTCCTGAAAACTTTTTCTTTTAGGCAGGGGTGTTTACTCACAAGAGCCTCTGCAGCGATGAGAATATTTTTGGTACTAGGATATGCCTTATCCTTATATATTTCAGCAGCCATTCCATCCAGTATGTTGTGTTTTTGATCCCTAGTCAAGCTTAGAGTTTTCACCTCTTTGACAAATGCATAGTTGCCCTCTCTTAGAGCATGCTCCACCTCGTAGGAGAATGTTGGAATAACAAAGATCTCTGGTCATCGGCAAAGACGATTTAGTGAATCTGTGTTATCAGACAACAGTGTATCATCTGTGCTGGTTGAACTGAGATCTGGCTCAAGATATCTTAATGGTTGCCTTGGATGGTAGGTCCTCGATGTTTACTAAGTTGCATAGGGCATTGTCAAATTCTGGGTTTTGAAACTGAAGCCGAAAGTCATAGGCAAGGTTCAACTTATTTTTAATCTCAATTATGAGGGCATTTACAGTCTCAGGACGAGAGGGCAAAATAAGCCTCTCAGCACTGACATCATCAAGGATGCTTTCACACACAACCCGTAACGGTCCCGTGTCGAGTTGACACGTGACATCCGGATGTGACGTATAATATACGAGTCGAAAAAGATTGGCAACAAAGAATAAGGAAAGGCAAAACAGAAGTGTTCTCATTGGTTTGTAAACATGGCTGTTGACCAGCAACTAGCGGCATTGCTCAAATTACTACATGTCGATATTGACTTCTTTCCGGAGAGTTAATGAGATAACGCGTACGCTGGAACCAAAGCTTGCTGAGAGTAGGAAACAATGTGAAGCAGCGAGACTTAGAGCACAGAGGCGCCATCGGATGCTAAAAGCTACCACTCTGTGTACACGGCTCATGCAACTGGGTGTTTCTGATAGAAGAATGTGGATGTTATGAAGACCTCAAGGTGCAGTATTTTGGACTAATGTCCTAGAAAACTTCACCGCCGATCAGTGGTGTCAAGCACTTTCGCATGTCACGCACCACGTTTGAGTTTGTTCTGCAACTTGTTGAGCGAAGTCTGAGACGAAAGTTTACAAACTGGAGAAAGCCACTTGAACCACGCCGTAGATTGGCTATTGTTTTGTGGTGGTATGCTACCCCTGGCGAATACCGCACAATCAGTTGTCTTTTTGGTGTGGGGCTGTCGACTGTTTGTGCTCTGGTTCATGAAGTGACAGCGACATTGAAGAGAAAACTTTTCAAATGTTTCATCTCCTTGCCCAGAGGAGAAGCTCTTCAAAACACTATAAATGGATTCACTGAACGTGGGTATCCATTATGTGCTGGTGCAATAGATGGTAGCCACATCCCTATTATTGCTTCCCAGGAAGCTGCAGCTTACTACAATCGTAAAGGATGACATTCAATTGTACTTCAAGCTGTAGTCCACAAGCTGTTTTTAGCTTTACCAAATTTATATTTTCACGTGAACAGATATTAACTCCATGTCTCCCGAACTAGCTTCACAGATGTGTATGTAGGCTGGCCTGGCCGCACACATGACGCTCGTGTGTTGTCCAACTCTCCCATTTTCCAAATGGCAGAAGAAAATGGTTGCTACCTGTTTCCACATGAGGTAATCACTATTTCATTTGCTGCTATTATATATGTATATATACACGCACACACACACACACACACACACACACACACATATATATATGTATATATATATATATATATATATATATATATATATATATATGTATGTATGTATATATATATATATACATATACATATATATATATATATAATGAAGAAACAGTCGAGCGACAGAGAAGGACAGCAGCTTGTGAGTGTTTAGTGTCGTTTTCTCATTAGACTACTGTGTGATCGTCATTGCTAGGAAAGTTTTTGTTTTAAATTGTGTGTGTCTTACCCTGGTAAATACGCGCTGAAAGTGGTGCTTGGTTTTGCGTTTGCCTATCGCGGGACTGCCTATTTCGATCTGCTAAATAGTGAGGCGTGGCCAGCTGTCTTCAATCACAGGTAATCAGGCAAATACAAAAGCTGCACGATTCACCGCGGCAGTGGTCGCCGCAGCCCTCGTGTGACTCCTCCTTTTGTGAAGACAGACGAGTGTAAAGACAATCGACTCTATCTGCGCGACTCCACCGAGCAAGGACCCCGACAGGGCACTTGAGTATTGCTTTTCTCTTTCTTTACTTTTTATATAGCTTCTCAAATATATCTTACACTTGTAGTCACTATGTGCTTTCAGATCTCTACTATCACTACTAACACTCGAAGAGCACGCTATGTACGTCGCAGGAAGGCCTGTTTGACAAACCTACGCCATGTCCCTCTGACCTCTACTACTATGCTCTCTATTCCAGTTGGTCTCTGGAACTGCCAGTCTGCAGTTAACAAAGCAGACTTCATTTCTTCTATTGCTACTGATTCAGGTCTCAACCTCATGGCACTGACAGAGACTTGGATCAAACCTGAAGATACTGCCACCCCTGTAGCATTTATCGTCCCCCAGGTCAACTGGGAAACTTCTTGGAGGAGTTGGATGTGTTGCTATCAAACTTTCCTGAAGATGGTACTTCTCTGGTACTGCTTGGTGACTTCTACATCCACCTAGATAAACCCCAGGCTGCTGACTTCAAAACTCTGCTCACCTCATTTGATCTCAAGCTAGTGTCTACTACAGCGACTCACAAATCAGGCAACCAACTGGACCTCATCTACACGTGCTGTTGCTCTGTGGACACCTCTTCAGTTGCTCCACTGCACACCTCTGACCACTTCCTCATTACTGCTAACCTAGCACTTACTCCTGAAGTGGCACACACTCCAATGCAGGTCACCTTTCTTTGGAACCTACGCTCACTCTCTCCATCTCGCCTATCTGCTGTGGTTTCATCCTCACTTCCTCCACTCTCTCAGTTTTCTGCTCTGGACCCGAACAGTGCTACGGACACTATTTGCTCCACTTTAACATCTTGCTTGGACAACTTTTGCCCACTGTTGTCTAGACCAGCACGCATTGCCCCATCTGCCCCCTGGCTGTCCGAGGTTCTCTGTGAACATCGCTCTAAACTCAGGGCTGCAGAGAGGAAATGGCAGAAATCTGCAAATGTCTTCACGGTTAAAACATCCTACTACCACAAAAAAATTAACAGCTGCTGTGATGCTCGGACACTCTTCAAGACTTTCTCTTCTCCTCTTAATCCGCCACCTCCACCTCCTCCATTGACTCTTACAGCGGATGACTTTGCAGTTTTCTTCACAAATAAGACAAGATCCATCAGTGACCAATTCTCCACACCGCAGACTGAGGACAACTTCACAATGACCGATGCGCACTCTTTATCCTCCTTCTCCCCACTCATCAAAATTCTCCTGTCCAATCATCCTACTACTTGTCCACTTGATCCGATCACCACTCACCTCCTTCAAGCGATCTCTTCTTCAGTCATACCTTTGCTGACTCACATTATCAACTCCTTTCTTCACTCTGGAACATTTCCCTTACCATTCAAGCAGGCTCGGGTAATCCCACTGCTCAAGAAACCATCTCTAAATCCAGCGCTTCTTGAAAACTACAGACCGGTATCCCTTCTTCCATTCATTGCAAAGACACTTGAGCAAGCTGTGTTCAACCAGCTTTCTATGTTCCTTGGACAGAACAACCTCCTGGACAGCAACCAATCTGGCTTCAAAAGTGGCCACTCAACTGAGACTGCTCTGCTCTCGGTTACTGAAGCCCTGCGTTTAGCAAGAGCAGCTTCAAAATCCTCTGTACTCATCTTACTGGACCTGTCTGCTGCTTTTGACACTGTTAATCACCAGATTCCCCTGTCCACCCTCAGAAAGATGGGCATCTCTGGAACTGCTCTCCTGTGGGTTAAGTCCTACCTCTCTGACAGATCCTTCAGTGTGTCTTGGAGGGGTGATGTTTCAAAGTCACACCACCTTCCTACTGTCTGAGTGACATTTCTAGCTGGATGAATGACTGTCACCTTCAGCTTAACCTTACGAAGACAGAACTCCTGGTGATTCCAGCTAACCCATTGCTTCATCACAACTTCTCTATACAGCTGGGCTCGTCAACCATAACTCCTTCGAGGACAGCGAGAAACCTAGGAGTTGTGATGGATCATCAGTTAAGCTTCACAGACCACATTGCTACAACGACCCGGTCCTGCAGGTTTGCCTTATACAACATTAGGAAGATTAGACCATTCCTGTCAGAGCAAGCAACCCAACTTCTTGTCCAAGCTCTTGTTCTCTCCAGACTGGACTATTGTAATGCTCTCCTGGCGGGCATTCCTGCATGTACTGTCAAGCCTCTGCAAATGATCCAGAATGCAGCAGCGAGGGTTGTCTTCAGTGAGCCAAAAAAAGCTCACGTTACTCCTCTCCTCATCAGGTTACACTGGCTACCAGTAGCCGCTTGCATCAAATTCAAGGTACTGATGCTTGCCTACAAGACAACCACTGGCACGGCACCAACTTACCTAAACTCACTGGTTAAATCTTATGTGCCCTCCAGAAGTTTGTGCTCTGCAAGTGAACGACGCCTTGTGGTGCCATCCCAAAGAAGTTCAAAATCACTCACACTGACCTTTTCCTGGACTGTGCCCAGCTGGTGGAATGACCTCCCAATCTCAATTCGTACAGCTGACTCTTTACTCAATTTCAAGTGTAGCCGCACTGGGTTGTACATAATAATTAACTCAAATGATATATAGGGAATTTGAATAGTTAATCAGGAATATGATTAATATATATCTCATATGACAGTTACACTAAATTTTATTGAATATGAAAAATAGCTCAATTGCATTTATCAATAACTCATTACAGGGCACTGTAATTTTCTCATTAATATGTCAATATTCCATTCTTCATATCAATTATTGTGATATATCTTACTGTAAATTACTGCAAATCAAACTGTGGTTTGTCCAGCAAACAGCCGTAAAATTAACTTATCAATTTTCAATAAAGTTATCACTTCTTATAATTCAAGGAAAAATATTCTCTGGCCATGAAAACATTATCCTGTCATTATGATGAATTTAGTTGCTCAAAGTAAAGCTTGTAGTTAAAGATCGGACACTTCATTGACTCGTAATGTGAGCAGTTCAGAGGCAATCATGAATATATATGGTCTTTAATTATAGAACTTATAATACATCAAACTACAAATCACACAGATTAAATACGCATACAACAATACAGACAGTAAACTTTGTACAAGACATAACGGAATCCAAATTAGGGAGAGGGAGAGAGAGAGAGAGAGAGGTGAGATAGCGAGAGCGTGGTCACAGAATGAGCTCAGTTGTGCAAACTCACAGACAGTACCCTTGAAAGACACCAACGATTCAAATCATAGACAAACTTTAACCAGCATTTAAATCTCCATAGAGAAAGATACTTGCATGGTCCAGCGTGCGTGAGCGTGGTCTTTTGAAACCACTGGTGTGTGCTGGAGCGTGAACGTGGTTCTTTGTTCGTGGTTCAGGTCTTCCGGGTGTTGCTGCGGAATCGTGCGGTATTTGAAAGGTTTAACAAGGCAGTGTTTCAGAATTCGTCTTCCTCGTGTGGAGAGGCGAATAGGCGAATAAACTTAGTAAAGAAAAGAAACAAAACAACAAAATGAAAGTTTCCGAAGGAGCCATGGGAACGGCTGTCCAGAAGGACGAGCGGGAGCGACGAGGGTCGTAGCAGGAGAGAAGAGAGTAAGAGGGGGAGGACCTTCTTGGGTCAGCTCTTATGGCTTGAAATGGTTCACGCCTCTGTTCGCGTGAACAACCAATGAACGTCCGCGATCTGAAGCGGGAAAAAGTTCCTTTGTCTCTGTGGAAACACCCACCCTAATAAATTTGGGCTTATCAGATTTCAGCAGTGATATTCTAGCAAGTTCGTAATTCCAGATTAATACATTTTTCATTAATTTGCTTTATAAAAGTGAGTCCGTCAAAGCATGACGATTAAAAAGACACCAAAAATAACATATATAAATGATCAAAACATGAAGTTACATTCAAATGCAGGATTACACACATTTAAAGATTAACACATGATAATATTGTGGATACTCCCATTTTTGATTATGGAAAACATCTAATGAACCAAAAAGCAATACTTAATACATTTAGAATACATTGAAAAAAGGGTAATAGTTTTGGATACATTGAGTAAAAGGTACCGGTGAACTAGTTTTTTCCGGTCCTGTTTCCCAGTGGGATCATAAAGTTTTATGAGCTGGTCAGGGTTCTTTTTGAGAACATTCATGCTTAAAACATTTCCCATTTACAATTCAGCCACTTTAACCATTTACACAGGATTAACCATTTTTATGCAATACACAAACATTCAAAATACATATTATTAATAAAATGACGAAGGTGAACTTTAAGAAAGGATGGTTTGTGTGTGTGTGTGCTTATGTGTGTGTGTGTGTGTGTTGTGGAATGTGTTTCTAGATTAATCTAGATTAAAATGGCTCATTCGAATTGCCGTAGCTGGGGTCAGCGGGGCCCCGGTGAAGGTTGTACCAGTGGGCCCTGTCTGAAATTGTTTAATTTGTATGTTAGTTTATTTTTATTTATTTGTGCTATTTACACAATGTTTAAGTTTTTTTCAAGGTTGTACGTGTCAAAGTACAGAAACCAAATAATTAAATGTAAAATAGCACTGGATAGTCTTCAATGTAAAAATGAAATATACAATCAAACCTACATTTATTCAGACACATTTCTCACATTATTACAGTCTCGCTATATATATCATATCAAAAATTATATCTGGTGTCTGAATAATTTTTGGTTTGACTGTTAAAACTAAAAGTAATTCAGTCAAGAGCAGTGAGTGATTTTCATTTTCTTGGATTAACATTACAGCAGCCAGTAGCTAAATAAGGCGCGGTCACTTTAAGAGATGATGATCAAATCCCATTTTTCCTCAACTGTTTACTTTCACTTAAGAAATAACTGAAGTTTTTTCGAGCATAATTTCCAAGGTGGATATTTTGACATATTTTGTATGTATTTGTCGGCACAAGAGCAAAAATAAGCAAATTCGATATTCAAGTGTTTTGAGACGCCTTTCTCTGCGTGAGCCCTGAACACCAGAACACCGCGAGTACTGAATTGAGCTCTTTCACATATTTTTGTTTGTTCAAACTGTGATTTGTATTTGTTCATTCAGGTGCAGGAGGGACTTCGAGGAGAACCTCACAGAAGAGAGCTCGGTTCAGTATCGCTGTCCGTGAAACGCGGCTCTCGATCTCTCTCGTGCGCACTGAACACAGCCCGAGTGACCAGTTACTCTGTTCAGCTTTTCCGCATCTTGTGTTTGGATGCTTTAATGTTTAAATCGACAAGTGGTAAGGCGTAAAAACACGTGAAAAAGATAAGCTTGAATATATATATTCAATATAATCAGTTTACAAGGGTATGCAACCACAATGCATGATCATTATCAATTTTTTTTCTTTACTTTTAAACAGAACTCAAGGATTGTGTATGGAGTTGAGGTTCCTGTCCATTTAATTGGTGATGCTGCATACCCGCTCAAGAACTGGCTTATGAAGGGTTTCACAAATCACCAAGCGCTGACCCCTCAACAACGGCTGTACAACTACCGACTGAGCTCAACGATGCGCAACGATGTCAACACCGCACTGATGTCTGATGTTGTTGTTGTTTCTTGTGTTCTGAACAATATTTGTTAGATGCACGAAGAAACGTTTCTGCCTGACTGGAACATCACAGATGTTTTGCAAGAGCAAGCGCAAGATGTTTTCCAGGGAGTGGGAGACCGTAATACTCAAGCAATTCGGGAGGCTATGAAAACGCTCTTCTAACTTGTTTACACTGTTACATGCACATCTATCTGTACCAAAAGCTGTGAAATTAAGCATGAAAAACAAATAAAACATCAACAATTCTCAATAAAAAATAATTTATTTTGGATAGAATATAAAGTGTGTTGTGCCTGTTTACATCAAATGTAACCGTTTCAAGTACACAGTATGACAAAGAAAACAAAACAAAAAACTAAGTTTAATTGAAAAAAAGTGTATAAAGGTATAAAGAATAAGTGTTTAAAGGATAGTGTACTATCTTAGTACTAAGTGTACTAAGATGCACATAAGACATAAAAAGTGTTGACATTTACAAAAAACACAATGCAATTAGAAAAAAGAAGTGTAACACAATATTAACAATGCAAAAAACACAAACATTTTTTCGAACAGTTAAAAAAAATCTGTACCTGGCAAGCAATAGAGTGCCATTTGATAATTATGCACAAATATAAATATTATATGTGCTATATATTTTTTTTTTTACTTATATAAATGCTACTAATCCAGTACTATGAAATATTAAATAATTGTTATACAATAACAAGTTTTGAAGCAGTCCTACTCAAGCTGCAATGATGGCAACGGGTTGAATAAGCCATTTTCTGTATTGTCTGATTTGCTCTGCTGAAAACGGGCATGACGAGCGGGCACATAATAGGGCGTGGGTGCTGGAACGATTTTGGGTGTCTTGTAGCTCATGCAGCATTGTCATCTGTTTACCCAGCTCTTCCTCCTTTGCCTGACTCGCCTCCCTCCTCAACTGGTTTTCATACCCCCTCTGCTCTGCCAAACGGACACGTTCTCTCTCCTCAAAGTCTCGGTCCATTTAAAAAAAGAGGTCCTTCACCTCTTTCATGATCAAATCTGTTCTGGACTGGCGCTTTCTGGCTTTTTTCGCAGGGGGTGGTTGAGGTGATTCTAAAAAGACAAAACAATGTGGTTTAGTAACCTGAAGGAAGCATGTGATACATGGCAGACAAAGAACAAACAGTCCAGCAAGGTACATAATAGCATAGTTATGTAACTCACCTGAATTACTTTCCCTGGAAATTGCCTCGATGTTCTCCGAGCTGGACACAACTGTGGACACAACGGTGCAAGAAGAAGCGGCTACCTCTGCTGTTGTCTCTTGTTCGTCATTCCTACACGGAGATGCAGCCATACTGCCCAGTAACGCTACTGGGTTAGCCGAGTGGCTTGTTCCCATATGCTGTAGCATAAATCGAAGTAAGGCCAGTCTGGTCTTCCACTGCCGCTCCTTCCGTTGTGATCCAGCACATGGTGGAATTTTTTTTCCAAAGCCTTCAGCTTACTGATTACCTGTGCATTCTCTCTCGAGAAACCACGCTGTTGCATTTTTTTTTTTATTCGCTCATACACGACCGCATCACGTACCATTCCACTGAGCTGGCGAACGATCTCAGCTTCAGCGCAGATAGTAAGGAGCTCTGTGGTATCGACTTGTGTCCAGTTTGTGCACATTTCTGTTTGTTTAATTTTAGTTTCTTTTGTATACGAACACTCTCTGTGTTTAAAACACTGACTAGCTCTTCTGTCACTGCAGGGTTGTATTATTGAAAAAACAAGCTCAAGGAGTCGCATGATAACTATGTCATCACTACGTCACATCCGTAGCGGCATTAGTTTTGGCTTTTGTTCACACAGCACTCGTCCCGGGTCTAACTCGGCAATGTTACTAGGTCCTCGACCCGGGTTCAATGCGGGAATCAATCCCGGGATGTGGTTGCTTTCACACAGAAGGTGACCCGGCAATGTTTCGGCAATATGCTGGGTCCATCGTGCAGTGTGCAAGGGATTTTAGTCTCAGGACTTCAGTCTCTTCCATTTAAACTGTATTAGGGAAGCCTGTAGCTTCATTAACCATACAGACAAGAGAGTGGTAACAATCTAAAAATCACACTCTTCCAAAATGTCAAACTATTTTTTTTTTTTTAAAGTAAGTATTGGTTAAACGTTTTAAAACAGAGTATGGTATAATTGGGATACCACAAATTTAGCCAGCATATTGCATGTATTTACCTTTGTGATGACACATTGGTCATAGTGGAAAATAGACATTACCTTTAATTATGTTGTCCAATGTATTTATTAAAGGGTTAGTTCACCCAAAAATGAAAATAATGTCATTAATGGATCACCCTCATGTTGTTCCAAGCCTGTATCACCTCTGTTCATCATCGGAACACAGTTTAAGATATTTTAGATTTAGTCCGAAAGCTTTCTGCCCCTCCATTGAAAATGTAGGTACCGTATACTGTGAACGTCCATAAAGCTAAAAAAAGACATGAAAGTAGTCCATGTGAAACCAGTGGGTTAAGTTAGAATTTTTTGAAGCATCGAAAATACATTTTGGTCCAAAAATAACAAAAACAAAAACTTTATTCCACTCTTCATTTTCTTAAGCTTTGCCCTCAAGTGTGTTTCCGTAGTATAACTGCACAGAACTTCTGGGTTCTACGTCACCACGGAGGTTTACTATTGGCCGACACTGGTCATGTGTGTGATGCGCGTGACGTACATCACAGAAGCACTACGCAGTTTTACTATGTGAACACACTTGAGGCCAAAGCAGAAGAAAATGAAGAGTGGAATAAAGTTTTTATATTTGACCAAAATGTATTTTCGATGCTTCAAAAAGTTGGACCTAACCCACTGATGTCACATGGACTACTTTGATGGTGTCTTTATTAGCTTTATGGACATGGACAGTATACAATGTATACATTTTCAATGGAGTGTCAGAAAGCTCTCTGACTAAATCTAAATTATCTTAAACTGTGTTACTAAGATGAACGGCGATCTTGCGGGCTTGGAACTACATGAGGGTGAGTCATTAATGACATTATTTTTGTGTGAACTAACCCTTTAAGGTGATCACTAGTGTTCATTGAAGGTCCAGACAGATCTTTAACCTCCCTCAGGTCCCTGAAAGGCTAGTGATGGGCTACTCTCTTACTCTGACACAGGAATGAAATGTTTAGTTTTCAGAATTAGCTTGCTTGAAACAATGTAGGCAAACAGTGGCATTCAGTCAGTTAGCTGACATACAGATTTCACTGTAAGGCCCTTGCTTTTATGATCTTTTAGCTCTTATGACCGCAAATGCTCAACATACCAGGTCTCATAGTCTTTCAGTACAAAGAAGATGTCATTTCTGATAAGTAATATGTTTCTGATCTCTTTAAACACAGGCAAGGCAGCATGTGTCCCAGTGCAAACAAACATCCCAGCCACAAAAGTTGTGCCTTCAATGGTTACCAGTTTTGTGCCATATACACTGCTGCTGTCTGTGATGCTCGATATTAACACATGGTTATCAGTAGGCAATGACTCAACATAGACAGACTCTACTTTTGAAGTCTGCACTGGTGGCTTGAAAAATCTTTTGGTCTCTCTGCCATAGTTTTCAACACATTTTTGTAATAATGAGAGCAATGAGCAACTGCCTTGAAGACTTTGTGCTTCCCCTCAAATCTCATTGTCCACAGATGCACCAGAGGACCAAAGCACTTTATGAGATGAGGATAATGCTCAATGTAATGATGCTTTGCCCATAATCGTAAATTGGGGATTACTTCCTGAAGCAGCTGCCTGTGATCTGAAATCTTACAGGCCATGTACTGAATGGTATCATCTGTGAAAGTATGAGACATGGCAAGTTCAACTATATCTTTTAATTCCATTAGCACCTCCCAGAATTTGTCCCCTTCAAGGACTCTGGAGCCAATGAGAACAGGTAGCAGTCTAAGCAGAGCGTGGTTTTCATGCCCATTCAGAATCAGAATCAGAATTAGCTTTATTGCCAGGTATGTTTACACATACAAGGAATTTGTTTTCGTGACAGAAGCTCCGCAGTATGACAGTATAACAGAATGACAGCGACAGAACATAAAACACATAATAAAAGAATAAAAAATACAAATAAGTAGATAGTGGATGACAATATACAAATTGTCAATTGTAGGCAGGTATATTACAAAATTCAGTTACGTATGTACATGTATATTATGTGCAAAATTTGTGTATACTAAGTATGTGTGTTAGATAAATAAGTGAATGTGTATATAAATATAAAGTGTAGTGTGTTCGCAGTTATTATCAGCTGTTCATAAGATGGATTGCTTGAGGGAAGCAACTGGTCCTGTGTCTGGTCGTTCTAGTGCTCAGTGCTCTGTAGCGTTGACCAGATGGCAACAGTTCAAAGAGGGAGTGTGCTGGATGTGAAGGGTCCACAGTGATTTTGACTGCCCTTTTTCTCACTCTGGATAAGTACAGTTCTTGAATAGAAGGGAGGGTTGTACCAATGATTCGCTCAGCAGTCCGGACTACCCTCTGTAGTCTTCTGAGGTCAGATTTAGAAGCTGAGCTGAACCAGACAGTTACTGAAGTACAGAGGATGGATTCGTTGATGGTGGAGTAGAACTGTTTCAGCAGCTTCTATGGCAGGTTAAACTTCCTCAGCTGGTGAAGGAAGTACAACCTCTGCTGGGCCTTTTTCACAATGGAGTCAATGTGAATGTCCCACTTCAGGTCCTGAGGTGGTGCCCAGGAACCTGAATGACTCCACTGCAGTCAGAGGGCTGTTCATGATGGTGAGTCGGGGGGGTGCAGGGGGGTTTCTCCTGAAGTTCACGATCATCTCCACTGTTTTGAGTGTGTTAAGCTCCAGGTTGTTGAGAGTGCACCAGACAGCCAGCTCTTTTACCTCCTGTCTGTCAGCAGACTCATCACTGTCCTGAATGAGGCCGATGAGTGTGGTGTCGTCTGCAAACTTCAGGAGCTTGACAGAGGGGTCCTTAGATGTGCAATCATTAGTGAAGTGAAGTGAAGTGAAGTGACATTCAGCCAAGTATGGTGACCCATACTCAGAATTTGTGCTCTGCATTTAACCCATCCGAAATGCACACACACAGAGCAGTGAACACACACACACACTGTGAGCACACACCCGGAGCAGTGGGCAGCCATTTATGCTGCGGCGCCCGGGGAGCAGTTGGGGGTTCGATGCCTTGCTCAAGGGCACCTAAGTCATGGTATTGAAGGTGGAGAGAGAGCTGTACATGCACTACCCCCACCCACAATTCCGTCCGGCCTGAGACTAGAACTCACAATCCTTCGATTGGGAGTCCAACCCTTTAACCATTAGGCCACAACTTCCCCTAGTGTACAGGGAGAAGAGCAGTGGTGAGAGAACGCAGCCCTGGGGAGCTCCGGTGCTGCTTGGACGGGTGCTGGATGTGTATTTTCCCAACCTCACTAGCTGCTGCCTGTCTGTCAGGAAGCTGTTAATCCACTGACAGATGGAGGTGGGCACAGAGAGCTGATTTAGTTTGGGCAGGAGGAGGTTAGGGATGATCGTGTTGAAGGCAGAGCTGAAGTCCACAAACAGGATCCTCACATAAGTCCTCACGGTCTGTCTATGTGTTGCAGAACATTATGCAGTCCGATGTTTACTGCATCGTCCACAGACCTGTTTGCTCTATAGGCAAACTGAAGAGGATCCAGCAAGGGCCCAGTGATGTCCTTCAGGTGGGCCAGCACCAGTTTTTCAAATGACTTCATGACTACAGACGTTAGAGCCACAGGCCTGTAGTTATTAAGTCCTGTAATTTTGGGTTTCTTAGGGATGGGGATGATGGTGGAGTGTTTGAAGCATGAAGGGACTTCACACAGCTCCAGCGATCTGTTGAAAATCTTTGTGAAGATGGGGGCCAGCTGGTCAGCACAGGATTTCAGACAGGCTGGTGTAACACAATCTGGGCCTGGTGCTTTTTTCCTTTTCTGCTTCCGGAAGACCTGGCGCACCGCATCCTCGCTGATCTGAATTGCAGGTGCCCCACCTGAGAGGGGGGATGCAGGAGGTGTGAATGGTGAGAGTGCTTGATTGGGGATGTGTTCAGGATGGGTTGCAGGAGCTGTTAATGGTGTGAACGTTTGTTTGGAGAGGCAATCAGGGCTGGATGCAGGAGTTGTGAATGGTGTGAATGGTTGTGTGGGGAGGCGTTCAGGGCAGGTGATGGGTGTTCTTTCAAACCTGCAGTAAAACTCGTTCAGATCGTCTGTCAGTCGTTGATTCTCCACAGTGCTGGGGGGTGGTGTTTCGTAATTGGTGATCTTCTTTAGACTTTTCCACACTGATGCGGAGTTGTTGGAAGTGAACTGAGTCCTTATTTTTTCAGAATAATTACTCTTTGCCACTTTGATCTCTTTTTCCAGTGTGTATTTAGCCTGTTTATACAAGACATTGTCCCCCTTCACCTAAGCATCTTCTTTGGCCTGACGGAGCTGTCTGAGTTTTGCAGTGAACCACGGTTTGTCATTATTGTAAATTAGTTGAGTCTTTGTAGGAATACACATATCCTCACAGAAACTGATATATGAGGTTACAGTCTCTGTGAGTTCGTCCAGATCGGTGGTAGCAGCTTCAAAAACACTCTAATCAGTGAAGTCAAAACAAGATTGTAAATCCTGCTCTGCTTCATTAGTCCATCTTTTTACAGTCCTTGATACAGGTTTAGCTGATTTTAGTTTCTGCCTGTAGGACAGTATAAGATGAACCAGAAGGTGATCAGAACGTCCCAAAGCTGCTCGTGGAACAGAGTGATATGCATCCTTTATTGAGGTGTAACAGTGATCCAATATATTACTGTCTCTTGTGGGACATGTAACATGCTGTCTGTATTTTGGCAGTTCACGGGAGAGATTGGCTTTATTAAAGTCCCCGAGAATTATTAAAACAGAGTCTGGGTGATGTTGTTCTGTCTCTGTGATCTGATCAGCGAGTTTCTGTAAAGCTGAGCTCACATGCGCTTGCGGAGGGATGTAAACATGTAAACTCACCAGAATGAACGAGTGAAACTCCCGCGGCGAATAGAACGGCTTGCAGTTAATGAAGAGTGTTTCGAGATTTGAGCAGCACGTCTTCTTTAACACAGTTACATCTGTACACCACCATTCATTGATGTAAAAGCATGTCCCGCCGCCACGTGATTTCCCTGTTGATTCTGCGTCGTGATCCGCTCTAAACAGCTGAAAGTCCGGCAGATGGAGCGCGCTGTCTGGTATGGTGTCATTCAGCCAGGTCTCCGTGAAACACAGAGCAGCAGGGTGTGTGAAATCCTTATTTGTCAGAGAAAGCAGAAGGAGTTCATCTGTTTTGTTGGGTAGAGAGCGGAGATTTCCCAGATGGATGCTAGGCAACGACGTTCAAAATCTGCGCTTCCTAAGTCTGACTAGTGCTCCCACTCGCTTCCCCCGTCTGCGCGTCCTGAAGCGTTTGATCAGCGCCGCTGCTCCTCTGATAACAACGTTCACTAAAACATCTGAATAATTGAAATCCGGAAAAACATCTTGTGGTGCATTCTGCCGAATGTTCAGCAGTTCATCCCTGGTGAAACTGATGGCAGGAATATAACTATTGTCACAAACACAGCCTCTGTGGCTCCCTCCGGTCACCACCAGAGGGAACCGTCACCCGAGTATTAACCTTCTTCAAACTCCATTTCCCATACACCCCTTACCTGGGGCTGATTACCTGCACAGGTGTCGCTTATCTTCATCCCCTATTTAAGGAACTCTCACTGTTCTCTCAAACGCGAAGTCTTGTTTTGCCCATGCAGACATTACCGAGCGTTTCCCCACTGTTGGATCTTCCGTGTATGACCTGGACTGTATATTGGACTCTGATTCTCTGCCGCCTACCTTATCGACCTCTGCCTTGTTCTCTCGCCTCTGCCTGCCAGCCGCCAGCCCTGATTCTACGCTCTGTCAAGGTTTATGATTGTGATTTGTCTACGTGGTATCTAACGCCCCTGATTGACCCGTTTCTGTTTACTCTGTGGATTATTGAAATAAAGCTGCTTATGGATCATAACGTCTCTGACTCATCGTTACAGAAGACTTCGCCAGATATTGATCCAGCGGCTTTCTTCCAGATCACGGCAGAAGTATCCGCTCAAGCCGCGGCGCTGACAGCACATCAGCAGCAGCTGAATCGACTCACCTCTCTCACCGAAGAGATGATCCGAACCCTCCAGTCACTCCGCCTGCAAGCCCCGGAGGGAAACATTCCAGCAGCACCTCAACCTCAGCAAATGGCCGCCGCCATGACCACACCTCCCGCTTCAGTAAGCCCGCGCTTGGCGTTCCCAGCAAAATTCGATGGATCACCAGCCAGATGCAAGGGGTTCCTATTACAATGTTCGATGTTCGTTAACCAACAGCCCTCGTTATATCCCACAGAGGACAGCCGAATTTCGTTTGTGTGCTCTTTGCTCACGGGGAGAGCACTAGAATGGGCCACCGCCATCTGGAATGGGGATCGATCAGTTTTCACCACCTTTTCAGCATTTCTACACCGATTCAGAGAGGTTTTCGAACATCCCGATGGAGGAAAGGAGGTTGGTGAACAGCTTATTGCACTCCGTCAAGGAGGAGGAACGGCCGCAGATTATGCCCTCTCATTCCGCACCCTAGCTGCACAAACTGGCTGGCCAGACGACCCTTTACGCCTACACTTCAGGAGGGGACTGGATGCTGAGCTGCAGACCGAACTAGCCTGCCGAGACGAGGGCAAAACCCTCGAACAGCTCATCGATCTGTCCATCAAGGTAGACAATCTGATTTGGGCACGTCGGCCCCGATACCGAACTTCGTCATTCACCCCAGTCAACAGCTCAAACCCGGACCCAGAACCCATGCAAATCGGAGTTACCCGATTAAACGAGGAGGAAAGGTCATGCAGGCGACAGCACAACCTGTGTTTATACTGTGGGTTGGCTGGACATCTACGGGCTTCATGCCCCACTCGACCGCCGCGACATTCAGCTGCGGTGAGTTATCCCTCTAGAACTTCTTCAATGTTGGAAATACCAGTCACGTTATATGTTCAGGGAGTTGGCATTCGAGGTGAAGGCATTGATTGATTCCGGAGCTGCGGGAAATTTTATTGATACCACTTTCATGGAGACTCATAACATCCCATGTGTTCCATGTACCTCTCATTTGGCAGTGGCAGCCCTAGATGGACGACCGCTGGGCTCCGGTCGCATCCAAACCATCACTGAGGAGTTAGAACTCACCGTCGGGGCCCTCCATTCTGAAAAGATCCACCTCTACAGCTTTCAATCTCCTCATAACCCCATCATCTTGGGACTACCCTGGCTGGAAAAGCACAATCCAAGCATCACCTGGTCAACGAAGCAGATATCCCAATGGTCAGATTATTGCAAAGAACATTGTCTCCATTCCTGCATCCGACCCACGATCACTCATACTTCCCCATCGGCCTCTCTACTGCCTCAAGAGTATAACGATCTCCAGGAGGCTTTCAGTAAAACCAAGGCTGCGCAGCTACCTCCTCATCGACCAGGCGATTGCGCCATTGAACTGATGCCAGGCGCTCAACCACCCAAGGGCCGAGTATTTCCGCTATCTCAACCCGAAGCCACGGCCATGAAGGAATATATCGAGGAGGAATTAGCCAAGGGATTCATTCGACCGTCCACTTCACCAGCTTCTGCAGGATTCTTCTTCGTGAAGAAAAAGGATGGAGGCCTCCGCCCTTGTATAGATTACCGTGGCCTCAACGATGTTACGGTGAAGTACCGATATCCCTTGCCACTCGTCCCAGCGGCTCTAGAGCAACTACGCCGAGCAAAGTACTTCACTAAGTTGGACCTCCGAAGCGCCTACAACCTGATCCGAATTCGAGAAGGGGATGAGTGGAAGACGGCCTTTTCAACCACCACTGGGCACTACGAATACCGGGTCATGCCGTTCGGCCTTTCCAACAGTCCTTCCGTGTTTCAAGCCTTTGTGAACGACATATTCAGGGATATGTTGAATCGTTGGGTCATAGTCTACATAGACGATATCCTCATCTACTCCGAAACGTATACAGAACATGTGAAACAGGTCAAAGCCATACTCCAACGCCTAATCCAGCACCAACTGTATGCTAAACTGGAGAAATGTGAATTCCACAAGCAGACTATCTCATTCCTGGGTTATGTAATCAGCGCTGGAGGAGTAGCCATGGAGGAGGGGAAGGTTCGCGCTGTAGTCGACTGGCCCCTACCCCAGACTCTCAAGGAACTACAACGCTTCCTGGGTTTCGCTAACTTCTATAGAAGGTTCATCCGCGACTTCAGCTCAATCGCAGCACCAATGACTTCCATGGTCAAGAAGGGCTCTCAACGTCTCCACTGGTCCTCCGCCGCCCTCAACGCCTTCCAGGCCCTCAAGGATAGATTCACCACAGCGCCCATCTTACATCATCCTGATCCTGAGCAGGAATTCATTGTGGAGGTCGACGCTTCAAGTTCAGGTCTCGGGGCTGTACTCTCACAACGTCAGGGAGATCCACCGAAATTATACCCATGTGCCTTTTATTCTCGAAAACTGAACGCAGCCGAGAGGAATTATGATGTTGGAGATCGCGAGCTCCTGGCTATGAAAGCGGCATTCGAGGAATGGAGGCACTGGCTAGAGGGGGCTAAACACACCTTCACAGTCCTTACGGATCACCGTAACCTAGAATACCTCCGGTCTGCCAAACGCTTGAATCACAGACAAGCCAGGTGGTCACTCTTCTTCACAAGATTTAATTTTCAAGTCACTTATCGTCCGGGCTCCCAGAATACCAAAGCAGATGCACTCTCTCGTCTCTACGAATCCAACAACCAAACTCCAGACCACGAACCCATCATTCCTCCCACGATCATTCTTGGACCCATCCAATGGGACATTATGACTGAGATCATTGAGGCCCAACGCATCGAACCTCCACCTCCTGAAACTCCCCAGAATCGCACATTCGTCCCTCAACCACTGAGACAACGAGTACTACATCAGGTCCACTCTACCCCAAGCTCAGGACACCCCGGTATAACCGCCACCATCCAGCTCCTATCTAACCGCTTCTGGTGGTCCTCAATGCAAACTGACACCATCAATTACATTAGAAACTGTATCACTTGCAACACTAACAAATCATCCCATCAATTACCCGCTGGTCTTCTTCACCCGTTACCCGTTCCTCAACGTCCTTGGTCCCACATAGCCATCGACTTTGTGACTGATCTACCTCTCTCTCAGGGCAAAACCACAATCCTATCCGTGATCGACCGCTTCTCCAAAGCCTGCCGCTTCATCTCATTACCCAAACTCCCGACTGCCTTCGAAACAGCAGAGGCACTTTGTGAGAATGTGTTCCGGTTCTATGGCCTTCCGGAGGACATTGTCTCTGATAGGGGTCCCCAATTTACCTCCAGAGTATGGTCGGCATTCTGCCAACAGTTGGGCATCAATGTTAGTCTCACATCAGGTTACCACCCACAATCCAACGGACAGGTCGAACGCCTGAACCAAGAACTCTCCCGTTTCCTCCGATCCTACTGTAATCAGAATCAAAATGATTGGAGCCGCTTCCTGCTCTGGGCCGAGTACGCACAAAATTCCCTTCAAAAGCCTTCCACTGGCATGACTCCCTTCCAGTGCATCCTAGGATTCCAACCTCCTCTCTTCCCATGGTCTGGCGAACCATCCGAATTACCTGCAGTGGATGCTTGGCTGAGACGCTGTGAGGAGACTTGGAACAGCGCTCATGTTCACCTTCTCCGAGCAGTTTGTCGGACCAGAGATCAGGCCAACCGACACCGCAGAGCTCATCCAGATTACCAGCCCGGACAATGGGTTTGGCTGTCCACACGGGATCTTCGCCTAAGACTACCATCCAAGAAACTAAGTCCCAGGTACGTGGGTCCTTTCAAAATCCTCCGTCAAATCACCCCAGTATCATTTAGACTATCTCTCCCATCCCATTACCGTATCTCACCCACTTTTCATGTCTCCTTGCTCAAGCCCGCTGGTGGACCGAGAGGAGCAGAGAGCCTAGAGGAGGCTGGTGACCAGAGAGCGCCTCCCCTCATCATCGATGGCCAGGAGGCCTATCAGGTACACGAAATCCTGAATTCACGTCGCCGGGGCCGAGTCCTACAGTATCTGGTCGATTGGGAGGGGTACGGCCCGGAGGAAAGGTCCTGGGTCAATGCTGATGACATACTGGATCCCTCTCTTATCACGGACTTCCATCGAGATCACCCAGACAGACCCGCTCCTAGACCCCGAGGAAGACCCCGGCGACGATCACCTCATCGCGTCAGGAGCCGCTCGCAGGGGGAGGGCTCTGTCACAAACACAGCCTCTGTGGCTCCCTCCGGTCACCACCAGAGGGAACCGTCACCCGAGTATTAACCTTCTTCAAACTCCATTTCCCATACACCCCTTACCTGGGGCTGATTACCTGCACAGGTGTCGCTTATCTTCATCCCCTATTTAAGGAACTCTCACTGTTCTCTCAAACGCGAAGTCTTGTTTTGCCCATGCAGACATTACCGAGCGTTTCCCCACTGTTGGATCTTCCGTGTATGACCTGGACTGTATATTGGACTCTGATTCTCTGCCGCCTACCTTATCGACCTCTGCCTTGTTCTCTCGCCTCTGCCTGCCAGCCGCCAGCCCTGATTCTACGCTCTGTCAAGGTTTATGATTGTGATTTGTCTACGTGGTATCTAACGCCCCTGATTGACCCGTTTCTGTTTACTCTGTGGATTATTGAAATAAAGCTGCTTATGGATCATAACGTCTCTGACTCATCGTTACAACTATAGACAGGACAAACTAACAAAAACACAAAAACATATGCAGAGCACGTCACGGAGGCAGCCATCCTGTATCGGCAACAGTAGAACATCTCTGAAGCAACACTGCGCTCACGCTCGGCGTTGGGCCGTGTCGGTCCCACCGATTGTTCCTTGAGTGGCAAAACTCTGAGGAATTGGGTGAAGGCGGTTAACCTTATCAGAATGTTGGAAGGGAAATTACAGTATTGCCCTATTCAGTTCTTCCAAAGTAAAATACTTCCTTGCAATCAAACCCTTCAAAGAATGTGCCAACTCAACAGGAACCACACCTTCAAACAGGTCATGAAGGATGTCAGGTGGAAATCCTGTGATAGGATGGAAATAAGAGAGATGATCAGAAAGAACACAACTTTGTTTTACACCGTAGTTCTCTTCACTGTCACTGTTCTGCATTTTTTGAACAAGGTGATCATGCATATTTTTGGTTCTCATCTCAAAACTACCAGTGATTGCATTTGATGTTTGCATATCTGTCTGGGTGGCAAGACAAAATCTGCAAAAATATGTAGCCCTGAAACTCTCACTGAAACCAGCTAGCCCATGGGCAGCCAGGTTATCAGCCGCAACAGAGTACACTGTGCCTTTGAGACAGTGACCAATTGTCTCAATTTAAACACCCTCTTTTTCAAGAGATTTTAGGTCACTCAAGAGAGGCGCAAAAACCTTTTCATACCCAAACTGCCGTACATCATTTCAGTTGCACAAAAGAGTCAACTGAGTAGAGTGGAGTGCTGAGCAATACTTTACTGGGAGGTTAGCTAATGTCCAATAAACTGCACATACTTTGTGTATTTTTTATTTTTTTTTAATGTTCCTAGAGGGTTTGCAATTTTAAAATCATCAACATAATTGACCATTTTTGGCCCTCATTTGAGAGAAGCTCATTTTCCTGGAAGTAGGAGCCATCACAGTAAGACGAATACTGTCCAGGCAACTGTGAGGTGGTTTCTTGGACTTTCTCAAGTACGTCTGTTTTTTTCAACAACAACTGCAAAGATGTGAGAATGGGCACATACATAAATGTATGCTGTGACGACTCAATAAGGTACTCTACAGGCTTGGCAAATGGAAACTTATCCTCATAATATGACTTTCTCCTCTTTGCTGTTGACAGTTGTCCTTCAGAGGTAACAGATGTATACAAAATATTACTCTCTGAAACTGCCTGGACAATCTCACTAAAAAGTGTGTCAGTAATGGGGCAGTTATGTTTTTCCAGTATTTTGATTCGAGATTCTCTGAAAACTGGTTCTGACAGTGAAAACAATTGATCAATATGCTCAATGATTTCTTGTGTTGCTCTTGTGGATACATGGAGAATAGTCTGCATTTTCAAGAAGAAGGCAGCCAGATCGACTGTAACTGCTATGTTAATCCTTCGTCACTACTACCTGCTACCGGGGCAGAGGCAGTTTCATTTTCATCTGAAAGTTCTTCCTGATCATGTTCAGTGTCACTATCCTGGGAAACATTCGATACATTTTGCACTACAACAGCCACATCATAGTCTGATGCATGTTGGTGTTCTCTGCACTTGTGTGAATTGTATGTTGAGTCATTTGTTTGGAATTTGCAGGCCCTAAATGGACATGGCACTGTTTCTTTCCGTCTTAGATGCCCCCTTAGATGAATAAACATGTCACTCTCAACAAATGGCTGCTTAAAATCACACACAGGGTAATGAAATGCCAGATTTAAAGTCAAATCACTGTTGTCTCTACCTACCAGTTTTTTCTCAGAATGTACTCTTGACAAATGTACCTTCAATGAGTTATAAGTGCTAAATGTACACATGCAGTTGTTATACAGGCAAGGTAATGCTGAAATTGTGGAATACTGGCCATGATAGAGTCTGTAATGTCTCAATAACTGTATTTTTAAGGCATTAGAAAAAACACACAATTTACATTTCCACATAATTTATACCAGTGAACAACAAAAGTCAGTTTGCCCAATTTTGTCAAAGTCTAGGCAATGGACAAAATGTTGACCTTGCTATTTGATTTTAACTAACAAAAAAAATAAATCACCGTATTTCAATTAATCAATCACCTTTATTTATATAGTGCTTTAAACAAAATACATTGCGCCAAAGCACTGAACAACATTCATTTGGAAAACAGTGTCCCAATAATGCAAAATGATAGTTAAAGGCAGTTCATCATTGAATTCAGTTATGTCATCTCTGTTCAGTTGAAATAGTGTCTGTTTTTATTTGCAATCAAGTCAATGATATTGCTGTAGATGAAGTGACCCCAGCTAAGCCAGAGGCGACAGCGGCAAGGAACCGAAACTCCATCGTTGACATAATGGAGAAAAAAACCTTGGGAGAAACCAGGCTCAGTTGGGGGTCAGTTCTCCTCTGACCAGACGAAACCAGCAGTTCAATTCCAGGCTGCAGCAAAGTCAGATTGTGCAGAAGAATCATCTGTTTCCTGTGGTCTTGCCCTGGTGCTCCTCTGAGACAAGGTCTTTACAGGGGATCTGTATCTGGGGCTCTAGTTGTCCTGGTCTCCGCTGTCTTTCAGGGCAGTAGAGGTCCTTTCTAGGTGCTGATCCACCATCTGGTCTGGATATGTACTGGATCCGGGTGACTGCAGTGACCCTCTGATCTGGACACAGACTGGATCTGGTGGCCACGGTGACCTCGGAACAAGAGAGAAACAGACAAATATTAGCGTAGATGCCATTCTTCTAATGATGTAGAAAGTACGGTGTTATGTGAAGTGTTTCCGGTTCCAGTTTACCTAATTAATGCAGCCTAAAAATCCTTTAACGGATTTGGATATTAAAAGCATATTAGTATGTTATGTGTAAGCCAGGTTAAAGAGATGGGTCTTTAATCTAGATTTAAACTGCAAGAGTGTGTCTGCCTCCCGAACAATGTTAGGTAGGTTATTCCAGAGTTTAGGCGCCAAATAGGAAAAGGATCTGCCGCCCGCAGTTGATTTCCCTGATAAGGTTTTTTTTTTGTTTGTTTTTTTTTTTTAACTTTACATTTCAGAGAGTGGAGAACGTGACTGAAAGCACCAAATCGCACCAATTTGGGCCCAACCTAGCCCTGCAGTCTAACTTTTAAGCTGAAGCCCTTTCACATGTAAAGTTAACAAAATACAACATATTTTAATGCACATTCTCTCTCTAAATAATGTTTAACAGTTAGCTAACGTTAGTTCATTCCCTTGTTGTGCGATTTTATAGTAACCTCAGTTAACGCCTTAACTTTAAGTTATTAAAAAAAAAGAGCAAGGGCAGTGCCGGCCCGGGCCTCTTGGGGGCCCTAAGCAGAATTTGATTTGGGGGCTCCCCCCTCCCACCATGCGGAGTCACCTGTGCTTCAAGATTATTGACACAAATGTCACACTATAATATTTCATTATAAATTAATACAGTGAGGTTATGTATTAATACAAAATAAATAAATAAAAATCAATACTTAACATACTTCACTCTTAAACTTCTGAATACAAACTCTCATAAAACATGAAATAAATAATTTGCAAATGTGCATTAAATGTGCAATCTTTTAAATGAAAACAAAATAGACAAACATTAATATAATAAAACATATAATGCTACAAATGGTTAAAAACTTAAATAATGAAAGCAAACATAAGAACAGCTAGGATTCAACAATGACAATTATACAACAATGACCTCAAAATTGTTCCTTCCTAGCTTTTCAGGAGGCAAAGTCACTGATGACATCAGGACAGCAGGATTGTATTGTTGTGCCCCCCTTCCTCATATATGATGATGGAAAATAAACACCTACTATGGGGTGAAAATAGAACTTTAATTAAATAAAAAAAGTAAAATAATAAATTGTATTATTTACTAATTACAATTGTACCATTCAATGGCATTTATCTCCCTGTGCAGGCATTTGTAATAACATGTACATAAATTGTTTATTTTGTATGTGCCTACAATATGTATTTTAACAGTGTTATTATTAACCAATCATTATTGCCTAATATTTTTTTAATATAATGCAATAATTTATATGAAGTAAATTTAAAGGCTATTGATGGCTTAGGATTGTTTTTATAGCAACAACAACAACAACGACAACAAAAATATTACAGTATTTTAATATTTCTTTGTAAATTATTATTTGAAGTAACAAAACCATGGTTAATTTGCAGTTACCATGGCTACAAGAACGGTGATTTGTGGTGTTATTGATAAAACAATGGGTCATTTTCGGGGCAATGGGGCATAATTTACATATACTTTACAGTTTATTTTAATAAATATTCAACATTATATTCAATTTTGCATTATAGCTGACACCTAGATGAACAATTACAGTGGTTTTTATGAGTGGAAGTCATTCTCCTTAAATTCTACTGACGTTAGAAAAGTGTATACCAATATCGCATGTAACTTTAGAGGCGGTCCCTAAATTTGAGACTCTCGAAAGTCCAACGACAAGCCAACGTTATGTCATTTTCTTCTTTTCGCTTTTCGGCACCAGAGGGATACATGCTTTTTGTGACATGGCTTATCATTTATTACAGTGACGCGCACTTGTGCGCCGGCGCGAATTGTCAATGCACACTAGGTGTCTATGTGCATTGCGCAATTGCGCATGACTCAAACGCTAGCAGACACAGCAGCAGTTGTTGGTAAATATTTTTTTTTGTCTTTAATTATTCATTTATTTGTCCATTATTCATTCATTCATTAATTTATATCACTTGTTTAAGTAATAGAATTGTAAAAAAAAAAAATAATAAAAATAATAATTATCAAGGGGCCCCCTGGTGGCGAGGGGGCCCCAAGCAGCCTCTTAGTTCGCTTATGCCTTGGGCCGGCCCTGAGCAAGGGCATAATAGCTAGCGAGCCAACATAGTTCGCTAACGTTAACATAAAACTTTCACGAACTAACGTTAATGTTACTCAGCCAACTTAACGAACGAGTCATTTTGTATAAACCACTAAAGTGAGAAAATGAATTAGGTTCGAAAATTAGGTGAGAAAATCATTAGGTTACCTCGTGTGGAAGACAAAGTTGTAGCGGTGTGAGAAGCTGTAACATAAAATGTTTGTTATTTTTACTTGTAAATACTTACACATCTAGACTACTAAATCAAATCTTTATGTTTTGGGCTTCAGAATTATTGGTATTATAATGTCATTATATGACATTCTTTAGTTTTCTTGGGCACAATATGATGATTTTTAAACATAAAAGACTTGCATTTTGGTGATGATATAAAGTCAACTTAAAAAAAAATAAGTCAATGAAAAAACTGGAATCATATTACCAATACTTAAACTTACCCACAAAAATTTAAGTGCACTCAAAACAACTAAGTTATTACCTCATCAATTAATTTTTGAGTTAGGTTAAATTTATCCGAATGAGTCACTCCAAATTATTGTGATGTTGAAGTTATGTTAAATTACTTCTTTTATTGAGATGGGCTGTTAGGTTTTACAGTGTGTGAATGTTGTTGATTATAATGAGAGAACTTGAATTTAATCGTGAGGACGTTTTATTACATTTACATTTACATTTATTCATTTAGCAGACGCTTTTATCCAAAGCGACTTACAGATGAAGACAGAGGAAGCAATCAAAAACAACAAAAAGAGCAATGATATATAAGTGCTATAACAAGTCACAGTTAGGTTAACACAGTACACGTAGCACGGGATTTTAACTAATATAATAAATAAAAAGAAAACAGATAGAATAAAAAAATAAAAGAATAGAGCAAGCTAGTAAGAGGTCTTTACACATACACACCAACATACATATACAATTGCATAATAAATGAAAAGAAAATAGAATACAAAAAGATTAGAAAGGTAGTTAGATTTTTTAAAGAATAGAATTAGAATAGTGAGTGTTAAAGTTAAAGGATCAAAAAAACATGGAAGAGATGTTTTTTAAGCCGATTCTTGAAGATGGCTAAGGACTCAGGACTTTTATTAATTCTTTAGAGTTTCAAAGATTTAATCATGCCGGTTTAATTTTATTCGTTTCTTGTTTCAGGCAATTAGGCCTAAATAATGGGAACGAAATTATACAGTGCTTCACATTTAAACATGCAACAATTTCTTAATCAGTTTTTATAGACAAATGTCTTTTTCCCAATAAGTTGTCAAAATAAAGGACAGGTCACGAATAAAAAAAGTGCATGTTGTTTTATTAAAGGAAAAAATATATATTTATATTTAAAATATAAATTAAAATATATGCATAATATATTAAAATATTTACATTTTGCATATTAATCCATGTAGCCTGCCCCCCTAAAATAGGCTACCACTTTTAATGCTCCAATGCAAATTAAACCACAATTTATTTTGAATAATATAACGCATAATTAATATAATATAAATAATACTGCACACCTTTTAAAAGTGTCAAATCTAAAATATGGTTTAATACCATGTAGCTTATAAAATATAAGCACAGACTCAGGCACAGGCTTGACATTTATCCTGCTTGAATTCGTTCTAAGAAATGCACATCACTTCATAAATACCAAACTTTCATCTGTGAATATAAAATATTAAATAAATTAAATATTTAAACTATAGTGTTTTTCTTTCATTTTCTGTGACTGAAGCAGTCAAATGTAACACATCAGTGAGGCAAAACTGACGTCTATTTGCGAAAATGTGCTTTGATGCACATTCCTTCTCATTCGCCTCCTCATTCTTCTCATCCTCCTCTTCATTCTTCTCCTTATTCTTCTCATCCTCAACTCCTTCACCATTTCTTCTTCTCATCCTCCTCCTCATTCTTCTCATCCTTCTTATCCTCATCCTCATTCTCCATCTCCTTCTCCATATTCTTCTCAGCCTCTTCCTCATTCTTCTTATCTTCCTCCTCATTCTGCATTTCCTTCTTCTCATTGTCCTCTTCATTCTTCATCTCCTCTATTTCCTTCTCATCCTCTTCCTCATTCTTCTCATCCTCCTCCTCATTACCCTCTTTCCCTTGCGGTCAGTGTCGTATTTTATTATTATTAAATGTACGTAGTACAAAATATCCAATGGTTATAACGCTTCTATATTTAGCTGTAGATCAGCTGTAGATCATTACTCTGCTTCAGAAGCCTGTCCAAAATCTGTTCATGAGGAGAAACAGACATGTCAGCCGGACACTCTGCTCCTGTTAATGGCACTCACGCGGTGCTCACATACTTATCACTATGAAGTAAATAAAATGCAAAAAAAAAAAAGAAAAAAAAGAAAACAAATTTCCAGCATTTTCGAGGATTCTAACACCCGTACTATAACCCTGTATGACAGCGAATGTGAAACGTATGAAGCCTTGACCAGTTGATCAGGTGCATGCTCAGTTAGCAGAGGCTCACAGTTGAGCCAGCAAAAGCATGAATCCCTCCTATGCAAGTAGTCGGATAAGTTTGATGAAAGCATCCACAATAGATGAGCCTGAAGCTGACAGCCTTGACCACAGATTAACGAGGCTTGTGGGTATATTTAACTCAGTTACTGGTGTGGTAATACAATAGCATGCCTCGCAACATAACTGAACAATAGCTTTTACAATAAACAGTGTCTAAGGCATGTTGTGACGGAGAGTGAAAGGACAGTCCGGAAGCAATTGCAAGTATACTAATTTAATGAGAAGATATAGAATGAGTACATAAACAAACAATGACGATGAGACAGCGACACTCCGAGGGGATGGTGAAGAGGTGAGGAATCCGGATGATGACGGCGTGAGGCAGCAGGAGAGGATGGCACAGGAACTGCGGGGAACAGAGCCGAAGGTAAGTGTCCGTGGCTGAGTGAATGTGCGGAGAGAGGATGAGGTTCTAGGGAAACACAGACATCCAAACGCAAACAACACTGAGAGCCAAACAAACAGGGGAACCACATCAAAAAATTAGACAATGATCTCACAAACACAAGACGTGAGACAAGCCATTATATAGTGGATGAGTAATGAGTGGCAGCTGTTGCTGATACAATTAACAGAGACTCCCACAACTAATCAGTGCAGATGCGGGACACACAGAATTCACCACAAAGTGTAAACGCCCCGAGATCACGGTTTACCAACCGTGACAGTACCCCCCCTCTAAGGACTCCTCCTGGAGTTCAGAGAAGAGCCTACCTGTTAATTGTAGTCATCAATAAGGGAGTGATCCAATATGTCCCTAGCAGGTACCCAACTCCTCTCCTCCGGACCGTAACCTTCCCAGTCCACCAGATACTGGAATCCTCATCCCTTCCGTCTCGAGTCCAGAATACGATTAACCGAATATGTCGGTTCCCCATCTACGAGATGCGGCGGCTGGGGAACCAGAGTAGGCAGATTTCAGACAGGAACCACTTTGGCAAGTTTACTTGAGTTTATTGAACACAAGTTATCTTTGGCGGTATGGTTCCTTATGGGGGTTCTTGCTCCCAGAATAATTGAACATACAAGAGCTTTAACATTAACCCCCCGGAACCATTAATTTAGAAATACATAATTAAGACTTTTAATAAAGTCTTTAAAGCAAATGGTGATAATCATGTAGATGTGGCAGTGGTACGTCTAGGGCTGTAGTCAAGTCCGGCTTTGTCGAGTCCAAGTCAAGTCCAAGTCCAGGACTAGTCGAGACCGAGTCAAGACCGAGTCCAAAGAGGTTCGAGTCCAAGTCAAGTCCAAGTCCAAAATTTTCGAGTCCAAGTCAAGACCGAGTCCAAATGAGAGAAAAAAGGGTCTTCTTCAAGACCACACACTTAACTACTGATAATGTATGTGATGCGAGAGACAGCATATCTCTTATTCTAAGAAAATAATTTGACATTATTATTTGTATTGATCAAAAAGCATGTGCAAAGTAACAACTCTGTAGGACAGGGGTCTCAAAACTACATCCTGGATGGCCAATGCCCTGAAAAGTTTAGCTCCAGCTGGCCTTAACACACCTGGAAGATTAGTTTGTCTAGTAAGAGCTTGATTAGGTTCAAGTGTGTATAATTAGAGTTAAAGCTAACAGGGGCATTTCACAAGATCCCGGGCCCAATGCTTAGGCAGTCCTGATTGGCCCCCATGCCCCCCACTCATGAAAATATCCAGGTAAAAAAAATATATTTCAGATTCATACTTTTCAAGGGCCCTCTCTTTCTTTGGGGCCCTGGTAATGAGTACTGGTTTTACCCCCAGTCCGACCCTGGGAGCTAAACTATAAAGGACACTGGCCTTCTAGAACAGAGTTTGGAGCTGTAAGGTCAAATAATTTGTCTGTACTTTATTTTCATTTTATTTACTTTATAATGCTGCTTTTGCTGACATGTCTGTGGTCAAAAATGTATATGACTGATGCCTTGGCACAGTGCACACACACATGCAAAGCTCGGGGTATGACAAATGTGCGCAGCAAACTTAGAAGGCATACGTTTGGCTCTACTGGGCATGCGCACATTCACACAAAGTGTTTGCAAGTACGACGTGAATTTTGGAATTACAATATTGCATGGAGCTGTTACTATATGACCTTATCTATGTTGCATGTAAAAATAAAATATGTAATGTAATAATTAGGGTTGTGCCTGAAGCCGAATACCTTATTCGGAATGGCAAGGTTAATGGCTTAAAAAAGAAAAAACGGACAAGGAATAATTCTGCCTGAATACTCGACTGAAGCTGACATAGTCTGGTGTTTGCTAGATGACAGGTGAGCCAGGGCATCAGCGCCAGAAGTGAATGAATGTAAACTTTATGAGTGAAAAGAGAGCAAATCAAACACCGCATTGTTGTCGCCTCTGTGCATCTCTCAGAAATCAGAGCGTTGCAAGAGTAATTTACCTATAATAATACATCATACACGTTGTAGTATTTGTATATATTTAAAAGGCAATGATTTAAAGCTTAGGCTACGATGTGAAACGAATGAATAAGCACAGCGCGCTCACCAATCAAACAGCTGCATTGCGCATCTCAGTCTCTCAAAAACCATTCAGTTCAAGAGTCGGCTAATAATCAGCTTAAATACTGATACATTGTCTACTTGTCCTACATGTTTGCATCTTTACCTTTTGCTGGTTTGCGCGGCACACACAACTGTTAAGTGAAGTTAATTAACATTAAGACTCGCTCAAAGTGTTCTGCGTAATGAAAATGTGTGCATTAAATGGATCCGTGTTCAAATAATCACTTAACGTTTGTCATGACATATCTCTGCTTGCATTCTAAAAATTATTTTAAAAATTAAAAATTATTTTAGTTTAACACGACATACTTGTTCAGTGATAACTACGAAAAAAAATATATATAAAAAGTCATAAGGGTCTTATCAAGTAACTGTATGATGTTGTATCCGAATGCAGATACGAAAAGTGTTGTGATTGTAACAGATACAAATACTGGCTGTTACATAAAAATTAAATATGTAATTTCATAATTATAAAGTTTTTAAAATTTACATATGTAGTTGTTGCATAAGACTATACATAAATATGTGTTGATTGATAAAAAAAAAAAATTAATGTGTTTTCATTTACAATAGCATGAACCACGAGTAGTCGAGTTACTCAAGCATTTTTATCTTAAAAAAATCTACTAGCAGAAATCAGTAGTCTTGCAACCCCTATACTGTACAACAATAATTAGTATTTCATTATTGTAAAGGGTACGTTTAAGGCTATCTGGGTGTAGACGTAAATAAAACACAATCTAACAGGTAGAAAATTAAATTAGAAACATCTAAACTTTTCAGGTCGCAGTAAGTGCACCGCTGGTCATGCACATCCTTTCCCGGAACAATACTGAAAGCAAAGCCAAGATGGAGAAACAGACGATCATAGCTGTACAAGGATAGCCATTTTGTAAATGAATATATTAGCAGAGCTACTACAAGGAAGCCGAAAAACGTGATCTAAAACAGTGACCGCTGTCTCCTTGGCTGTCGGTAATTTGGGCAAGGGAATGAAATGTGCTGCCTTCGAGAATCGGTCCACTAGGGTCAAAACGACTGTCATGCCATTAGAGGGCGGGAGGGCGGTAACAAAATCTAGAGCAATATGGGACCAGAGTCTCGAAGGGACAGACAGCGGTTGAAGAAGCCCATCAGGAGGTCGGTTAGATGTCTTACCGCTGGCACAAACTGAGCAAGCCAAAACAAAATCGCGGACATCGCGAGCCATACGTGGCCACCAGAATCGTTGTCTAACCAACCCATTAGTTCTACTTATCCCTGGGTGACAAGCCACATTAGAACAATGACCCCACTGGACAACTTCGGACCTTAACTCCTCTGGCACAAATAAACGGTTCGGTGGGCAACCGGAGGGAGGCGTTACCTCTTCTAAGGCCGTCTTGACCGTCGACCTCACATACGAGTGCTGAGACTACTAATTTCTCAGGCAAAATACACTTGGGAGTAACGGGACAGGCGGAGGGATCAAAAAGACGTGACAAAGAATTGGGTTTGACGTTTTTGGAACCCAGGCGGTACGATAGGGTAAATTCAAAACGACCGAAAAAAAGTGCCCACCGAGCCTTCCTGGAATTGAGTCTTTTGGCAGTTCTGATGTATTCTAAATTCTTGTGATCGCTCCAAACAATAAAGGGAACCCCTGAACCCTCCAACCAGTGACGCCACTCCTCTAACGCTAATTTGACCGCCAACAACTCTCTATTGCCAATGTCATAATTATGTTCGGCAGGAGATAAACGTGCAAGGGTGTTCCTTATCGTCCGAAGCAGCATGTTGGGACAACACTGCTCCTACCCCCACCTCTGATGCGTCGACCTCCACCACGAATTGCTGTGTGGGATCGGGGCCACAAGGATGGGAGCCGAAACAAAGCGGTTCTTGAGGTTAGTGAACGCAGCCTCAGCTGCGTCCGATCACCTGAACGGAGTACTGGGGGAGGTCAAGGCTGTCAGAGGTGAAGCTAGTTGGCTGAAATTACGAATGAAACGACGATAGAAATTGGCAAACCCCAGAAACCGCTGTAGGGCCTTACGGGAGTCTGGAGATGGCCAATCTATCACAGCCTTAACTTTGTCAGAGTCCATACGTATTCCCTCGGACGAAACGATATACCCTGGAATAAACACTTCTCCGCCTTGACAAAAAGCCCATTCTCTAGTAACCTCTGGAGCACTCGTCTGACGTGTTGAACGTGTTCCTGGAGAGATGAAGAAAAAAATCAGTATCTCATCCAGGTAAACATATATAAACTGATCTACCATATATCTCAACACGTCATTCACGAGTGCTTGGAAAATCCCAGGCGAGTTGGAGAGCCTGAACGGCATCACCAAGTACTCAAAGTGCTCTCTAGGGGTGTTAAAGGTGGTTTTCCATTCATACCCCTTCGTGATGCGGACCAAATGATAAGCATTATGTAAATCCAATTTTGTGAATATAGATGCTCCCTGCAACCTCTCGCAAGCTGAAGACATGAGTGGTAAATGATAAATATTCTTAATAGTAATGTTGTTCAACTCTCGGTAATCAATACAAGGTCGCAGCGAAGAATCCTTCTTACCCACAAAAAAGAACCCCGTCCCCGCTGGAGAAGAGGAAGGACGGATGAACACAGAGGCTAAGGAATCAGAAATATATTTTTCCATGGCCTCCTCTCACACTAAGTCTATGGCACAGTCGTAGGGACGATGCGGAGGAAGAGAGGCAGCACAGGATTTACTGAAGATTTACTTGTCAAAACCATGGTCTCCTTCTGAAAGACAAAAACAGGAACAACAGGACAAGCAGAAACCAGACAAGACTCATGACAACTTTCACTCCCCAATGTGACAGTGTTAGAACCCAATTCCACTCGTGGATTATGTTTGGACAACCAGGGATGACCTAAAACAATGGGAGCAACAGGGGAGTCCATGAGAAAAAAGGATATGGTTTCCAGACTTGATCAGTGTGATGGGTTCTGTATGGTGCGTGACGTGAGGCAGTTCCTGGCCGTTGAGTGCGGTGACATGGATGGGGAGAGACACAGGAAGGACAGGAATGTTCAGGTGATGTGCAAGTGAGGAATCCATGAAATTACCTTCGGCTCCGGAACCCAGAAGGGCTTGACACTCATGATGTTGATTCCTCCACCGCAGTCTCACCGGAAGGAGGTTCGATGATGTTGGTGGGGACTTCCCAGCGGATATCCCACCCGATAGTAGCCTCAGATTTACTATCGGGCTGGCTCTTTTACCGGGCACTAGTAGGTGTTATGAGCAGAGCCTTCACAGTACAAGCACAGTTCTTGGGACCTCCACCGTTCCCTCTGCCTCCGGGACAGCCGAGCTCTACCCACCTGCATGGGCTCGTGATCGTCGACAGAACCGACTGTGTTCTCTCGACTCAAGCTCCCCTAACAGGAGAGATGGTAGATCTGGAAGGACTGTGTTGGTGGCCCAGGCGATTAAACCTTGCATCAACTCGCAACGCCAGTTCAATTAGTCCATTGAGAGTAGGGGGCAGCTCGAGGAGCTAGATCTCCTACTGAACACGGTCCGATAACCCATGCAGGAATCTATCCCACTGCGCAGCCTCGTTCCACTGGCACGCGGCCGTCAGGGTGCGGAACTCGATGGAGTAATCGGTGACGGAAGAAGATCCTTGCCGGAGTTCCGAGAGGCGATGGGCGGCCTCCCTGCCGATCACGGCCCGGTTTGAAGACTCTCTTTATCTCTTCTGATAGGGTGTGTGTTGATTCTCGTGTGTTGATTCTCCCACACCGCCGTCCCCCATAAGGCAGCCTTGCCAGATAGTAGTGTGAGCGTGAACGCTACTTTAGACTCCTCAGTCGCGAAAGTGCGAGGCTGTAGGGCGAAATGCATCGAACACTTGGTAAGAAAGGTTCTACAAAATGCTGGCTCACCCGCATAGGTCTCCGGCACCAAAAGTCACTGCTTTGGCCGGAAGTGGTCCTGGGGAATCTCCCGGGGGACAGACGGCGCAGGCCATGCGATGGGCGGAGTGGGAGACGTGAGCTGATGGAACTGCTGGGTGAGCTTGGACACCTGTGCCACCAGCGCTTGGACAGCGCGTCTGGTGTTCAAGATGCTCTCCTGCTGCTGATCCATTCTCTTGACACTGTGGTGCATGAAGTCGGTGAGGGTATTGGTGCTTGCTGCTTCCATGGTGGTGAGATCGTTATGTGACGGAGGGTGAAAGGTCAGTCCAGAAGCAATTACAAGTATACTAATTTAATGAGAAGATATAGAATGAGTACATAAACAAACAATGACGATGAGACAGCGACACTCCGAGGGGATGGTGAAGAGGTGAGGAATCCAGCTGATGGTGGAGAGAAGGTGAGTAATCCAGATGATGACGGCGTGCAGCAGCAGGAGAGGATGGCACAGGAACTGCGGGGAACAGAGCCGAAGGTAAGTGTCCGTGGCTGAGTGAATGTGCGGAGAGAGGATGAGGTTCTAGGGAAACACAGACATCCAAACGCAAACAACACTGAGAGCCAAACGAACAGGGGAACCACATCAAAACATTAGACAACAATCTCACAAACAGAAGACGTGAGACAACCATTATATAGTGTATGAGTAATGAGTGGCAGCTGTTGATGATACAATTAACATAGACGCCCACAACTAATCAGTGCAGACGCGGAACACACAGAAATCACCACAAAGT
This sequence comes from Carassius gibelio, assembly GCF_023724105.1. Classification (NCBI taxonomy): domain Eukaryota; kingdom Metazoa; phylum Chordata; class Actinopteri; order Cypriniformes; family Cyprinidae; genus Carassius; species Carassius gibelio. The sequence continues at coordinate 7,579,064 of NC_068414.1, read as the reverse complement.
GTAAACACCCAGAGATCACGGTTTACCAACCGTGACACATGTTCGCCATTCAAAATATATCATAGATTTAAGTTAACAGTAAATATTATTATTATTATTTATTATTATTTTTGAGTTTTTACAACTACTGTACACAAGTTTAAGAGTTTAGGGAACTTGAAAAATAGATTCAACCATAATTAAATATTTTAATTTTTATCATTCGCCTTCTAGTGGCGGTCTTTACCATAAGGTTACATCATCGTTGAACGTGCACTCAGACCTGTTTTAATACACTTGCACTTGGGTTCGACAGCAGTCCAAATAAATGCATTTTTATTTTGATAGCTACAAAAATAGGCAAGTATTAAGCTGTTTCAGATAATAATCCACAATTAGCTACCAGTTGATATGTAAAAACATATCTAAATGTCTCTAACGTTAGGATCTTTTGTTTTTAAAGATTGTTAAAAAAGGATATTAAATTATGCCATGTCTTACAGTTTGGCCTTTCTGAAAATGTCCTGTCAGTTTTCTTTGTGTTATCATTTCTTCGACCTTTTGTTGCATAAAAGTAGTTGGAACTTCACTGGCTTATTGAGTCCACGTTGTTCCTATTGCTGTTCCTAAGGTGAGACACGCATTCCTGCAAATATAATTCTTTAAAAAAAGTGCTACTGAGTTAAATGTATATTTATTTAATCCGAGGTTTAGGTTTCATTTAAATTATATTTGTTTTTAGGATTTCTGCCGAGCAAGTTGAAAATTAAAAAAATTGGAACAAGTTCCAGGTAAATTAGATTCTTGTGTAGTGATTTAGAGGGATGGCTTGGTACTGTAAGCTGTTGTGACGACTGGGTGAAGGAGGAACTGGAAGCAAGTGCGAGTTTAACAATGTGATACTGCAGACAATGAGATACTGCAGACAAATACAAAACTGGATCACAAACAACGCTGGGATGAAGATACTGTCCAAGATAGTGGAGGGAAGTGATGAGTCCGGAAGGCGGTGGTGAGTTGGCAGCAGGAGAGGGTGGCACAGGAACTGTGGGGAAGTGAGCCGAAGGTAAGATGTGATGCTTGACGGTAGTTGCAAAGAGTGGAAGGAATTCCGGGGGAAGACACGGACATCCAAACGCAAAACACACAGAAAGCAAGGCACGGTTAACACACATGAAACAATGCTCTCACAAACACAAGACGTAAGACAAGCCATTATATAGGGATGAGTAATGAGTGACAGTTGCTGTTGATGACATTTAACGGAGACACCCACAAACTAATCAGTGCTGACGCCGATGCGTAACACACAGACTTCACCCACAAAGTGCAAAACCCAGAGATCACGGTTTACCAACCGTGACAGCTGTGTACAGCCTCATTTAAATCCAGAACACACTTGCTCACACACATTCGATTGCAGCATAGTCACTATTAAAAAGTTCTTCTTCTTCTTCTTCTTCTTCTTCTGCTTATTGGCGGTTCATATCTTTACTACACAGGAGTATGCAAAAGGACGTTGGTAGCTGACACATTAAATCATAAAATCATAAAATAATAGCAAAACCCCCCACCCCCCTCAAAAATAATAATAATAATAATTACGGTTTATACTACATATGTAATCAACCCCAGCTAAACTCTTCTACTTAAACCAGTATCATTAAGATACATAATAAAATACTTGCTTCTTTGTCCCTGCATACCTTGCTCCAGTAAAATATTATGAATGTCATTTTCTGCATCTGATTCTTTCCACTTCTGTCTTAGTTGATCAAATTTCTTACATCTAAATAAAACATGGGTGACATCCTCCAAGACTTTACATTCAGAGCATATTCCATTACTTTTACCTATTAATGATAACGTGGAATTCAGGCCTGTGTGGCCCAACCTCAATCTGGTTAAAATACCTTCTTCATGTCTATTAACCCCATTGCGTTCAAGCATCGCTGATGGCCAACAGTTTATTATTGTTTCACTGTCACAGCACATTAAACATCACTCTCTTACTTGATCTGGAGAAACTGTGCATCAATTGAAAGTTTAAAGACTCTAGCTTTGATATTTGACCAATGTTTTGATAAAACATTGTTGCAGTTGACAGTTATTTAGTAATTTATGTCACGAGTGTAAAAAAATAAATCCGTATGCCACATTTTAAATCAAGTCAACGATATCGCTGTAGATGAAGTGACCCCAAATAAGCAAGCCATAGGCGACAGCGTCAAGTAACCGAAACTCCATCAATGACAGAATGGAGAAAAAAACCTTGGGACAAACCAGGCTCAGTTGGGGGCCAGTTCTCCTCTGACCAGACCAAACCAGCAGTTCAATTCCAGGCTGCAGCAAAGTCAGATTGTGCAGAAGAATCATCTGTTTCCTGTGGTCTTGTCCTGGTGGTCACCAGAGACAAGGTCTTTACAGGGGATCTGTATCTGGGGCTCTAGTTGTCCTGGTCTCCGCTGTCTTTCAGGGCAGTAGAGGTCCTTTCTAGGTGCTGATCCCCCATCTGGTCTGGATACGTACTGGATCCGGATGACTGCAGTGTCCCTGTGATCTGGATACAGACTGGATCTGGTGGCTACGGTGACCTCGGAATAAGAGAGAAACAGACTAATATTAGCGTAGATGCCATTCTTATAATGATGTAGCAAGTACATCGGGTGTTATGTGAAGTGTTTCCGGTTCTGGTTTACCTAATTAATGCAGCCTAAAAATCCTTTAACGGATTTGGATATTAAAAGCAGATTAGTATGTTATGTGTAAGCCAGGTTAAAGAGATGGGTCTTTAATCTAGATTTAAACTGAAAGAGTGTGTCCGCCTCCCAAACAATGTTAGCTAGGGGGTCTCGCTTCTCTCCTACCGCTCATACCAAGCTAAGGGACAAGTTGCTTGTTCTTGCGGTTCTACCGCAGGGAGAATATCCCTTTGCTAGCCAGTAGGCTATATTTAGGAAATCTCAATAACATTGTCTTTTCTCTTTGCAGGAATGGAACAAGGCTGGTTTGGGGGGCTTCTTCTTCAGGCAGTAATACCTCTCATTATATTTTGGGGGTTAATGTTAAAGCTGTTGTATGTTCAATTATTCTGGGAGCAAGAACCCCCATAAGGAACCATACCGCCAAAGATAAATTGTGTTCAATAAACTCAGGTAAACTTACCAAAGTGGTTCCTGTCTGAAATTGAGCCCAGCGTTAGTTCAGTCAGGCCACAAAGGCATAGGCTGTGACCAGCTGATGCGGTCACCTGTCAAATCCCTCCAATCACTACCACTCTCCTATTAGAAATGGGACATATATACGTGGCACCACTGCTTGTTAAGTATGCTCAACGGCTCGCAATCCTCCCTCCCCATTATAAGCATGAGTTGTAGCATCCATGAATGATCCTTGTTGTCCCATTAGCGAGCAGGTATTACTGTGTGGTCTCCTCAGGTCAGCTCTCCAACTTATTTTATTTATATTAGTTTCTCATATACAACCCATATGGCAATATTTTGAGGCAGACAATAGGTAGTGACAGAAATCTCCAAATGTACCTTTTTGAAGATGTTTTTCAGCTTGACAGGATGACATTTTTCCAGGTCCCTTGCAGCCTTGTGATGATAGTGGAATCAAATGAAGTAGGAGACCTATTGATGCAATATTGCTGTCCATTCTAAATAGCAGATATGACTAAATCAGCAAAAAGAAAAAGCATGAACACAGAATATAGACACAGCATGAATATAGATATTGTAATTCTGAAATATAGTCTCACCTTAGACAATCAGTTTCTTCCTTCTTTACAGCTGATTCAGAAGTCAATTGGGTCCTTGAATGTCTTGAGAGAGGCCAGGAACATGGCTTCTTTGGGGAGAAAATAAATAAGTAAAAACTTTCATGCGACATCTCTCTCAGGAACCATTCTGCTAAGTTGATTGTGTAGTCACACAGTGACTCTGTTCACACCCTGGCATTAGCACGCAATTTGGGTGACACATATGGCCATATACTTCTATTACAGGATTCGATAAAAAATGAAAATTTCATCAGTTTACTCAGCCTTTTATTATCTTTCAAACATGACTGTAGATATTTTAATAGAATACAAGATTTCTGACCCTTGAATGACGTCCATGCAACTACCACTTTAATACTTCATGAACTTCATAAAAAGAACTACCGTATTTTCCGGACTATAAGTCACAATTTTTTTCATGGTTTGGCTGGTCCTGCGACTTATAGTGAGGTGCGACTTATTTATAAAGATTAATTTGACATGAACCAAGAGAAATGAACTAAGACAAATGAACCAAGAGAAAACATTACCGTCTCCAGCCGGCAGAGGGCGTTCTATGCTGCTCAGTGCTCCTGTAGTCTACACTGAAAACATAGAGTGCCCTCTCGCGGCTGGAGACGGTAATGTTTTCTCTTGGTTCTTGGTTCTAAATAAATGCGACTTATAGTCCAGAGCGACTTATATATGTTTTTTTCCTCATCATGACATATTTTTAGACTGGTGCGACTTATAGTCCGAAAAATACGGTAATCCGTAAAGAGAAGTAATTCATAAGTATCATGTGGTTTAGTCCAAATTTTCTGTTTATACTCGCTGATCAATGTTTAAATGTAAAAAAAAAAAAAAAGTAATTCTATTCAGAAGAGTCTCTTCAGAAAATTTTGACAAAACCGCTCAATTCATTTGGGTTAGTTTTAAGATCTCTTTATGAACTTCTTGAAGTATCAGAGTGGTAGTTGTGTAGACTGTCAATGGAAGGAAATTATCTTGTTCAAAATATCTTTATTTTTGTTTTAAAATTGAATGCAAGTCTTGCCGGTTTAGAATGACCGAGAGAGAAATTATGACAATTTACAATTTTTGGGTCAACTGAGCATTTATCTTTTTGCAGTTTGAGATCTTAAATTAATAATTAGTAAATTCCAGGTGTGAAAATAAGCTAATATGGTGTGCCTTCCCAGTTAAACTTTAATTGTTCATATTCATCTGTGCATTTTAAATTTGTACTGCACACAGAATAACATATAAATGAGACACTCACACTTCTGGCATCATCTTCAGCATTCTGCTCCTTTCCTGAAGGGCTTCCATCACTCACATTCAGAGTCATCAGACTTACAGGTGCTTCCTTCACTTGACACTGCTTAAGTCTGGACCAATTCTATTGAAAAAAAAAATGCTTAATTTAAATATTTAATGTGGTATAATAATTGTGATTTTCCCTAATTATGAGTATGCTGAGAACTGTCTATAATTCTGGTGTTAAATCGTAAACATAACATAACTAATCATTTATTATTTATAATGTATTATTTAGTTAGAAAATAAACTATAAATCGATTCAGACATATTTCTTAATTAAAACGTATATCCAGAAACATTTAGGACATTATTTAACCCAAAATAGCATGCCATATGAATTAATAAAGTACATGCACCCTATGGCAGTGGACACTGAAAGAAAGTGGAAGACGGACGGATTTACAGTTTCACCTACCTGTAAAATAACTCACTTTCACTATACTTGCATAAAAGTTTTCTTAGGAAAACGTGATGGTAGCGAGTTTGTGTCTTGACGCAGATATGATGACATGACAGACATGATATTCAGTGCTGAGAACAAGCATCGAGAGACAGTGGCTTTCAGAGTTTTGCTTTAGAAAAAGTCAATCAAATGACTGGTAAATGTTCCTCGTTATAGAAGCTCTGGCTGCAGAAAGACTGCACATCTGCAGCAGCGAGACAGACACTTCAACACGTTATGCGTCACAAAAAAAAAATTGTTTGGCGCGTAATGATTAACAGTCCCACTATTACCATTTCAAAGCATGGAAACGGCAAAATGCCACACTCTATGCTTTCAAAAACAAATACATTTACCATTTGATGAATTGTCTAATTTGAGCGGAAAACCTACCGAATGTAACTGAGCTGCTTCAGTCTTCAGCGTCAGACTCCACTAACTCCAGACCTCGGCGGGAACAGAGGCGAGAGGATGTCAAAGAACCTAACTGAAAGAAGCATAAAGCATATAACGTTAACGTTATGACATAAAAAAGTATATATGTAAGCACATTCCAAAAAGTTACTTTACACATAGTTACCTTTTTTTCAGGAAATCGAAGCGTTATGAGAAACTTTCACTCTTCTGTAACTTACATCTCAGCACCTCACAAACACAAATTTAACACTAAACCTGACAAAAACAATCGCAGTTAGTAATTTCTAAATGTGTTCACCGCCAATCATATTTTGGGTAAAATTATCAGCAAAAATGTTTTTCCAGTGTACTTTTATCGATAAAAGCAATCCAACTTAACGTCTCGATCGGCCAAAGAAAAAATGGCATCGTCGCTTCTCGAGGCAGCAGTCTCTGAGGGGCGGAGTCCAGACAATTTGGCGGGTTTTTTATTTCACACTTTTAGTGTAAAAGTTAAATTACACCAAACAACAACCCTGAACATGAGTATTTGTTAACACTGTAGATTGTTAATTCAACTAATAATTCAAAGGGAATTATTAACTTTTAACTGCAAATATTACACTGCTGAATTTTCTGTGTATGTTCTCAGTGTCAAATGCAGAAATGTTAATTAATTACCTCAAGGTTATTGTAATGCTTTATTGGGTGGTTGTTCTGCAAGTTTAATAAACAAATTCCAGCTATTCCAAAATGCAGCCGCTAGAGTTGTTACTAGAACCAAGGAAATGTGACCATATTTACCAGGTCCTGTCAAGGCTGCACTGGCTCCCTATCAAACATCATATAGATTTTAAAATCTTGTGCATTACTTATAAAGCACCTCAGTATTTGAATGAGCGCTTATTGTAATAACGCCTGCTGCGTTCTTAAAACTCTGGCAGTTTTATAATACCTAGAATTTCTAAATCAACTGCGGGCATCAGACCCTTTTCCTATTTAGCTCCCAAAATCTGGAATAACCTACTTAACATTGTTCGGGGACGCAGACACACTCTGTCAGTTTAAATCCAGTTTAAAGACCCATCTCTTTAACATGGCTTACACATAACATATTAACACTTTTTTAAATATTCATATCTATTAAAGGATATTAAGGCTGCATATGCCAGGTATATGCCTGTATTGAGATAATGCTAGATTTTCTCATGTTTTTTTTTTTTTTTTTTACCTGTCATAGAAGAGCGTCCTCTAGATCAGGTTTTTCAACTCTATAGCCCATCTAGACTCCTCTAGGGTAGCAATGTCTTTTTTCTTGGCCCTTAAGTCCTTTCTGTGGACTGGAATATACTAATACCCTCTGGATTAGTATGACCTACTTTCTGGATTTACTAGTGTCTCTTCACTGTGGTATCTAGATTCTCAACTCAAAACCCAAACCTCAAGCCCCACAAATTAGGATTCATGTTACTTGGTGTGTCTTTTTTTTTGTATCTTACACCTTAAAATCTATGATTATTCAGGTAGGGTAAGGATAGTCAAATCTAGCCTAAACCATAAAGCACTCACCCGCCTGCAGGTTGAAGTTCTTCAAGAGTGATGTAGAAGACTCTTTTGTGGTTGTTTTTGTTTGAGGCTCAATTTGTAGTTAAAAGTAAAGTCTCACAGGAGGCAGTAGTATTAATCAAATCTCTTATTTTATTGGTTACGATATAAAAAAATAAAATAAAGTTAGAAGTTCTATACTCTAAGCAGCAATATTGGAGATGCTGTTAAGTGCACCTCGATAGGGTAACAGGTATCCTTCATGCTTAAAGCAGGCAGCATCCAAAGAGTAGCTTACTCCTCAGACCTTGTTATACTACTTTTTGAGTTTTTCCAATTACACATCAATTAATCAACATATTAGTCATAATTTCTTCAGTATTCTTTATAAACCAATCTTCCTGTTATAGGCGTATCAGTCTCTGTAACTTATACTTAATAAGGCGGTGGTCTTTCCTTTGTCGCTTATGTTGCTGTCTGCTTCTCACACTCTTCCTATTTTTCATCATATTCTTTGTCTGGCTCACCTCTGCTTGATGTTGCAACAAGCTCTCTTCACTGCTGTCTTCCCTCTTGCTAACATTTGTGGTTGATTACATTGCATCAAACTCATAAGCCTGTGTTTCACAACTGTTGCTTACTCCCTAACAAAGCTAGTGTTGCAAGTGCAAGCAACTTTGCATACAGGTGTTTCTCAATAAATTAGAATGTCATGGAAAAGTTCATTTATTTAAGTAATTTAACTCAAATTTTGAAAATTGTGTATTAAATAAATTCAATGCACATAGACTGAAGTAGTTTAAGTCTTTGGTGCTTTTAATTTTGATGAATTTGGCTGACATCTGTGTGCATTTAATTTATTTAAAAAAAAAAAAAAAAAAAAAAAAAGTTTCACAATTTGAGTTGAATTACTGAAATAAATTAACTTTTCCACGACATTCTAATTTATTGAGAAGCACCTGTATAAGCATATATGGTGTTAACCTTAAAGGGGTCATATGATGTTCCTAAAAATAACATTATTTTGTGTATTTGATGTAATGTAATGTGTTTATGTGGTTTAAGGTTCAAAAAACACATTATTTTCCAAATACTGTACATTATTGTTTCTCTTCTTTTCTACTGCCTTTCTGAAACAAGTGGTATTATTTTTTTTATTTTATTTTTTTTACAAAGCTCATCGTCTGAAAAGTGAGGTGTGCTCTGATTGGCCAGGTATCCAGTGCTTTGTGATTGGCCAAATGCTTCAAGCGTGTGACATAAATGTTATGCTCCTCATTATAATGTGATGCATGTCCCGGTCAGAACACCGGCGCAACAAGACATAAACAATAAACCCATTACAAACGAGCCATTTGTTGCATTCAGTGAGGACAAAATTATGGTTTTTAATGACTTATACTGTGTTTTTACACATTGCATCGTGAGTTTTGGCACCAGTGTAACAATATAAAAACTTCATAATCACGGGAAGAAGGAGGTAGGAACCAGTGAACATTCAAATGAAACTTTAATAAAATAAACACAAAACAGCATGACAACCCCTCATGGACGACTGCCACACACAAACAAAAAACAAACATAAAATAAAGCCCAGGCCTGGTCCTCTCTCATCTTTAACTATCGTCGCTCCTCTTTTGTATCCTTGTCGCTCATTTCCAAATCACTCCATCGGCCTCGCTCCTTTCCCACGTCTCTCGGCCCCGCCCCACTCGTCACAGACGTCATATACCTCTGTAAATAAATACAATTTAAATTCACGTCTCACACAATTCTATGCACTTTGAATGGAATATATAGGTTTGCTTCAAACTGGAATCATGGCAGAATATCCTGTGATGTCAACTTTGCAGGGCAATTCCTTTCAAATAGAACAAATGTCTGAAGCAATAAGAGAAAAATAAAAAATGTGCAGAGCAGGGGGGCACGAGGAATGGAACTTGGAACCGCTTGGAACACTGCTTAGAACCCATGTTTGAATCATCAGTGGCAAATCCTTTACACATGTAAACGTACTTACAGACTGTGAGTCAGAACAGCCAGTATTGTAGTCTTCTCTCCCAGGATCAGTAAAAACAGTCCTCCATAATATGTGCTGCACACATCTGATTATTTGGTTTAATATAACTTAATCACTGATTTTTTTCATGATTGTTCTCTGTGATTTTAATAAAGCTAATCTCACCCGTGTGCTCCATAAATATAGATAGAACATCACATGCCCCACCAAAGTCAGCAATATACTGGACCACTGTTACACTGTTTTAAAGGATGCATACCACTCTGTCCCCCGAGCAGCTAAGATACTCTCTGATCACCGTTTAGTTTATCTTCTACCAGCCTACAGGCAGAAACTCAAATCTGCTAAGCCTGTAGTTAAAACTGTAAAGAGGTGGACTACTGAAGCAGAGCAAGATTTACAGGCCTGCTTTTGAACTTACTAATTGGAGTGTTTTTGAGGCTGCAGTTACTGATCTGGACGAGCTTACTGACACCGTGACATCCTACATCAGTTTCTGTGAGGACGTGTGTGTTCCCACCAGGACTTCTTTCAATTTTAACAACGACAAACCTTGGTTCAGTGCAAAACTTAGCCAAAGAGTGGGGACAAAGACAGGCCAAATACTGACTGAATATGGAGATAAGAGTTACAAAGTTAAACTACTCTGAAAAGCTAAAAAAGTAATGACTCCACATCAGTGTAGGATGGCCTGAAAGCCATCACCAGCAACAAGACCCCATCCCCCAGCACTGAGGCCAATCAACACCTGGCTGAAGACCTGAATGAGTTTTACTGCAGGTTTGAAAAGCAAAAGCCTGGTCTGACACCCCACACCCACTCTGACCGTCTAACAGTACTGCCATCAACACCCTCCCCCTCCCTCTCCCCTATTGTTTCTCAGCCTGTACTCAAGATCTTCGATGAGGATGTGAAAAAAATCACATCCAACACCCGCACCTTCAGCACCGGAGCTCCTCAGGGCTGCATTCTCTCCCCACTTCTCTTCTCCCTCTGCACAAATGACTGCACCTCTAAAGACCCCTGTGTCAAGCTCCTGAAGTTTGCAGGTGACACCACAGTCATTGGCCTCATGACAGCGACAAGTCTGCTTACAGACAGGAGGTTAAGCAGCTGGCTGTCTGGTGCACTCACAGCAACCCTGAGCTGAATACACTCAAAAATGTGGAAAAATCCCCCTGCTCTCCCCCCACTCACCATCATGGACAGCACTGTGGAGTGGCTGCAGTGGAGTCATTCAGGTTCCTGGGCACAACCATCTCTCAGGACCTGAAGTGGCACACTCACATAGACTCCATTTTGAAAAAGGCCCAGCAGAGGTTGTACTTCCTTCGTCAACTGAAAAAGTTCAACCTGCCATAGGCACAGATGACACAGTTTTACTCTGCTATCATTGAGCTCTTCTATAACTGTCTAGTTTGGGTCTTCCAGCAAATCAGATTTAAGAAGACTGAAACGGACTGTACCACCTCAGCAGTGCCACAAACTGATCACCTCCATGCCACACAGAAGTGAGGCAGAAATTAAAGCAAAAGGAGCCCCTACAAAGTATTTAGTACATGTACAGTAAATGAACATACTTTCCAGAAGGCCAACAATTCACTTTATTATTATTATTATTATTATTGGTCTTATGAAGTATCCTAATTTGTTGAGATTGTGATTTGGTGGGTTTTGTTAAATTTGAGCCTAAATCATTACAGAGAAAAGAACCAAAGACTTAAACTACTTCAGTCTGTTTGCATTGAATGTACTTAATACACGAGTTTCACAATTTGAGTTGAATTACTGAAATAAATGAACTTTTCATTACATTCTAATTCATTGAAAAGCACCTGTAAATAAATCTGTTTTCACTAAAAATAGCTAAAATATGTTCATCTTATCAACAAATTAAAACAATTGAAACAGTATTTGGCCACCGTTAAATAATTAGATCAACTAAAATATATCTGAGAACTACTTTAAACCATTTTGTTTTATGGAAACAAAATATGGATACTGGCACAAATGGCATTATAGTCCGTTTCTCATATTTCCTTAATGTCTTGGTGTTAAACATGGTTTACGTATTTGCATGGAAATTATATACAGATTAGATTATTCACTGTAAAACTAGATGTTGTAAGCTCCATATATGGTGATTTCCAGGAGTTGTCATGGTGGAAATGCACGTACCCACAGTCTTTCCCAGACTGTAATTTATAAAGATATTTTTTATCAGGTTCTGGATAACACATGGTTTTCTAAATCTAAAAACTTTTTGTGCGTACACAATATCTAGCTTTTGTGCCTATGTACAATTTTAGGATGAAATCTATGGAGGGTTTCATAAATGAGACCCCTGTTGATGCTTTATTTTTCATTAATTTAGCCACTGTATTGAATAAATACCTGAGGTTATGTCTGTTTTCTTCTAAAAGAGATGAAAAATAATCAGATCTAGATTTTTTAATGCTTTTCTGTAGGATAGGCAACTTTCCCGCCAAGTAATACAAAAAACCTCTACTTTTGTTTTCCTCCAGCTGTGCTCAATTTTCCGGGCTGCTCTCTTTAGGGTGCATGTGTGCTCATTATACCACGGTGTCTGACAGTTTTCCTTAATCTTCTTTAAGCATAATGGGAGAACCGTATATAAAATACTAGAAATGACAGAATCCATAGTTTCTGTTACATCATCAAGTTGTTCTGAGCTATTGGAAAATTATGAGGAATTATAAATCAGGAAGATTGCTTACAAAGCAGTCTTTTGTGGTAGAAGTTATGGTTTTACCGTACTTGTATCAAGGAGTAGAATTTGCAGTTTTAGCTTTATATCTGTCTGCTGCCAGACTTGGGCCCCAGTTAGTCAAGTGCAAATTCTAAGACTATGTGCCATATTTCTAGAGAGAAGAGTGGCACCACCCCAGGAGGGATGAAGACAATCTCTTTTCAACAGGTAAGGGCTGCCATGAAAACATGTCCAACTGTCTATAAAACTTATGTTTTATTTTGTAGGCACTGCAAGACATCCAGCTATTGAGTTATGACAATCTGGTGTGTATCTCATCACCATGGCAAGCAGGGAGAGGACCAGAGCATATTACAGTGTCTGACATCAAACTTGCAAGTTCACACAACTCTTTAAGGAAAACAGTTTGACACCATGGTATAATGAGCATACTCACACCCTAAAGAGAGCAGCCCGAAAAATGGAGCGCAGCTGGAGGAAAACAAAACTAGAGGTATTTCATATTGCTTGGCGGTAATGTAACCAATCCTACAGAAAAGCATAAAAAACTGCTAGATCTGATTACTTTTCTTCTCTTTTAGAAGAAAACAAACATAGTCCCAGGTATTTATTCAATACAGTGGCTAAATTAATGAAAGATAAAGCATCAACAAGTGTTGACATTTCCCAACACCACAACAGTAATGACTTTATGAACTACTTTACTTCTAAAATGTATACTATTAGAGATAAAATCGTAACCATTCAGCCGTCAGCTACAGCATCGCATCAGACAGTTCACTATAGTGTTGCAACGGTGCATAGACACTTCAAAAGTATTGCGATTCTCGGAAATTAAAAATATCACGATTCCTAAATTTATTAGTATCGATACTTCAAAGAATGACTGTGTTCCAGATTTGTAGGAGACGCATTTCATGTTGGTGTGTGCAACGCATGCTTCCAGTGCCTCCCTATGGACGTCTGTGTTTTTTCTCCTCACACAAGCAGCAAAAAAGCACTACAGAGAGATGGCTGCATTAGTGCTTTACTAAAACTGATTTGGCTTTACTAAAATGTGTGCATAATCGCATTAAAAAGTTTAAATAAATTGTTCCGATTAAAAAGCACTAGGTTTTCTTGCATAATTAACATTTTAATTGTTTGGTCAGACAGTTCATATATGAAGTGAAGTGAAGTGACATTCAGCCAAGTATGGTGACCCATACTCAGAATTTGTGCTCTGCATTTAACCCATCCGAAATGCACACACACAGAGCAGTGAACACACACACACACACACACACACACACACTGTGAGCACACACCCGGAGCAGTTGTCAGCCATTTATGCTGCGGCGTCCAGGGAGCAGTTGGGGGTTTGATGCCTTGCTCAAGGGCACCTAAGTCGTGGTATTGAAGGTGGAGAGAGAGTTGTTCATGCACTACCCCCACCTACAATTCCACCCGGCCCGAGACTAGAACTCACAACCCTTCGATTGGGAGTCCAACCCTCTAACCATTAGGCCACGACTTCCCCTTATATAATATTCACATTAATCGGGGATTAAATGTGGAGTTATGTTCTATATGAAGACGAGCGTATCTGCACAGCACCTATAACTGCGCTTTGTATCTGCTGATTGCTGATCGAGATTTACATGCTTGGCTCACTGACCCCGTAAACTCATTCATTTCGTTCAATAAACGAGATGTATCAGTTCATTCAACTCATTCACGAATGAGAAGATCTCTTGATCTCGATCTGGGATACATTCTGCTTGAATTGATACGTTCAACAAATCACATGCTCCGTCACATCTTGAGTAACTCTTTGACAGGATGAAACAGTTCACAGAGCTGTTCACGAGCTGCGCATGTGCTGGTAATAGCGCCTAGCTCACGTGCTGCTGTGGAGGGAGGAACTTCAGTGAACAAGAAATATGAGTCTAGTAGCAACATATCTTCCGTGATATCCCCGATACGCGAGTCGGGGTGGGTAAAGAATTTGTACTTAATTTGCGGGCTGGGGCAGGCCAAATAATATACCCGGTCCACGACTGGTAGAAAAGATAACACTCAATAAAGCTCACTGGCTGAGTTTTCTCCTCTGAAAGAAAAGGTTGCACAACAGAATAAGTTACAATATCTGAGATTTTGCTGATAAATTTTATTAGCTTTTTTTTTTTTACTTGAATGCCATTGCTTACATTTACATTTTTTATCTTTTTACATTCAATCTTCTGAGTTCAGAAACATTGTTTAATATAATCGCTGTTCATATTTTTATTCAAAGTTCAGAGATATATTCAAGATATATATATATATATATATATATATATATATATATATATATATATATATATATATATATATACAATCAAGATATATTATTCTTTTTCTTATGATAACTGAGATAATAATGCAAAATTTATTCTTTCTTTACCTTGAATGTCATTGCTCTATTTTATTGTTTATATTTTGATATTTCATATTTTGTTCAAATGTTTAATATATCTGCTGTTCATATGTTCATTTATTAGTGTGTTATATGATTAGAATGTTGTCCCGGTTTTAAAATAAATCAAATTATATTTGAGTGTATTTTCTCTTTTTAGGAAAAGTATCAAAAAAGTATCGAAATCGCAATTCTTGACTAGGTATCGGTATCGAAACAATAATTTTGGTATCGTGACAACACTAGTTCACTATATATTCCCTGAGGAACATTTCCACTCATTCTCTACTATAGGAGAGGAAGAAATGTATAAAATTATTAAATCATCTAAACCAACAACATGTATGTTAGACCCTATTCAATCAAAGCTCCTAAAAGAGGTGCTTCCAGAAGTCATAGATCCTCTTCTGACTATTATTAATTCCTCATTGTCATTAGGGTATATGTCCCAAAAACCTTCAAATAAAAATATGGACAGATCTCGCATCTCCCTTTTCTGTCCAAGATACTAGAAAAGGTGGTATCCCCACAATTATATTCCTTCTTAGAGAATAATGGTATCTGTGAGGATTTCCAGTCAGGATTTAGACCGTTTCATAGTACTGAGACTGCTCTCCTTAGAGTTACAAATGACCTGCTCTTGTCATCTGATCGTGGTTGTATCGCTCTATTAGTTCTTTTGGATATTAGTGCTGCATTCGACCCTATTGACCACAACATTATTTTGCATAGACGAGAACACTTTGTTGGCATCAATGGAACTGCATTAGCATGGTTTATAATCGTACTTAAATGACCGCCATCTATTCGTAGTAGTGAATGAAGATGTATCATATCGACCACAAGTGCAGTATGGAGTACCTCAAGGCTCAGTACTAGGGCCATTACTCTTCTCACTTTACATGTTACCACTGGGAGATATCATCAGGGAACATGGTGTTAGCTTTCACTGTTATGCTGATGATACTCAGCTCTATATTTCTTTGCAGCCCGGTGAAATATACCAATTTGAAAAACTAATGGAAGGCATAGTTGATAAAATTTCTTACTGCTAAATTCTGATAAAAAAAAAAAAAATCCTGAATTTAGGCTGCTCTGTCAATTCTTCGTCATCAGTAAGGAAGCTTAGCCTGGTAATACCAGACTCTGTTACTTCACTTTGCTTCGTAGACAGAGTCTAGAGAAGTGTTTTCTCTCTCGCTAGGGGGCGGTTGTCTGAAGTTTAAAATCATTGGTTACCCGTAAGCCAATCAGATACGTTTAGTTATGACGTATGTTATGTGCCTGTACAGCTGCATCAAAGCACAGACATCATGCATCGAACTCAAATCTATGATTGAACTTCCACTGTAAACCTGTTGTGAAACACTCATCTTGTTCTGGCTTCAGTTTGAAAAAGAGTTTGAATGTTCTCCATAACAGAGCGAATTGCATCCCGTGTCTCGTTTCCCATTTCCGCGGTCGTTTCATTTTTTTTTTCTCTAACCTACAATAGGCTTGTTTGAGATGAGCAAAATCTGCGCAGAACCGATCACCGGTGATCAGCGCGAGATGCATGCCAGTTAAAAATGTGTCCGAGTGACGTCCGCCTTGCTCTGATGTCATGCTGACGTATGTCAAAAATCTCTCGTGTGGTGTATTTTGCCGGTTCTCCAAAGAATCGAACTCAGTCAGGGATTTTTCTCTCAGAAGAAAAGACTTTATTTTAAGCAAAACAAAGCCGAGAGGTCCTTGCAAGGAGATCTCCCGAAATGTTATGTTGCATCTCATTATATACCCTATACAGGGCATTTCCAAATAGTCAAACTTTTCCTTATGCTTGCAATTTTGATCCCTCCCTAGGGAGGAGAGGCCCCTACTTGTTTTTGTATAACGAAAGGCCGTTTCTGGCCATATGTTTCTCCTCAGTTCTGAACATTCCAGCGCGTAGGCAACTTTCTATCCATTACCTATAGGATTATAATGGAAAAACAACTAGCAACAAAAATGGCTTGATTCACATTGATTATTCTTGATTGATTAAAATCTTACTAATAAAAATCTTCCACACTCGCAAGCGCAAGGCGCACGTGTCGGATTCTGCAGTCGGGCGCAGTTGCTCTCCACCGACTGCGCTGACCAAAAGCACGATGGGAAACGACTTGCTGACGACACAGCTTAATGCTCATTGGTTTAAACAACTGTAATGTAATGTTCTCTTTTAAAATGTTTGTTTTTAAAACTCTAATATCATGTTTTGTGTGTTGATGTTATGTCTGAATATTCCCAAACTATCTGACAGTGCGATCTCTTTGGATAATGTAATTTAATTTTTATAAAAAAAAAATCTAATAAATAAAAACACATATGTCTGTATTAAAGAAAAAGAAATTGATAAACACGTCTTTGGTATGTAATTAAATGGGTATTGTTCATTTTATTCATTCATATAAAAGCAAAAAAACTTGAATTACATCCAGTTTATTAGCAACACTGTGCACAAGCGTGAATCCCGCGATAGCCATCTTTGATCTCACAGGTGAGATCTGTCCAGCTTGCCTGCACTTTTTTAACTCCTCCCCTCACTGCAGCCGCCTACTCTCGCTTACATTTCAGGCGAGGCGAGGTGCATCTCAAACAAGCCTAATGTAAAACTCGGCACTTAGCATCTACATCACGGCTCTCAGCCCGCCCTCTGTTCGTTGATTGGCCCGGCTGTATCTGACGCTGTATCAGACTGAGTACAGAAGCGAAATGAAATTGAGCGGAAGTAGGAAGTCTGACGTAGTCAGGCTAAAGGAAGCTATGTGTGCTATTTAAAAGCAATCTTTCCTTAGAAAGCCACATTTCTAGCATTTGTAAAACTGCATTTTTCCATCTCAAAAATATATCTAAATTATGGCCTATGCTCTCAATGTCAAATGCAGAAATGTTTATTAATGCGTTCATGACCTCAAAGTTAGATTATTGTAATGCTTTATTGGGTGGTTGTTCTGCACGCTTAGTAAACAAACTCCAGGGAGTCCAAAATGCAGCAGCTAGAGTTCTTTCTAGAACCAGGAAGTATGACCATATTAGCCCGGTCCTGTCCACACTGCACTGGCTCCCTATCAAACATCGTATAGATTTTGAAATCTTGCTCATTACTTATAAAGCCCTGAACAGTTTCACACCTCAGAACTTGAATTAGCCCTTGTTACATCATAATTCCCATACGTCTGCTGCGTTCTCAAAACTCAGGCTATTCGATAATATCTAGAACAGTGGTTCCCAACCTTTTTCAACTCGCAGCCCACACAACCAAACACATATGTTTGCGCTGCCTAGTGCAAACAAATTTACTGACCCCGCTATTGTTACGGTAAGCAGGGATAGGAGACTGTAATAACAGGAGAACACGGTTTATTGCGGCACAAGAAGAGCAGCAGGTAGTGCACAGTGAGGTAATGGTGCTGGAGGTAGTGGTGATGAATGGATCCATTGGTGGAGAACACATGACACTGGAGGTAGTGGACACACACATTCACACGATGGAGACTTGGAGATACTGGAGATCGCTGGAGATAAGTAAGCAGAGCGATCGGTTAGCCCTTAGCATAAACAAGCAGGTTAGACCTTTTTGCAAACGAGACCGGATGCTGACTGGGTGAGTGTGTGTGGATTTTATGGGGAGTGGTGATTGCCGGTGGATGAGGAGCAGGTGGGAGTGATTAGTACTCAGGTGAGGGAATGCGCTGTGATTGGTTGGTTTTGGAGCCAGGTGTGTCTGTTACAGCTATTGTTGGGTTAATAACTTAGTACTCAGAAGCTAGATTGTTAACTGTAATTATTGAATTATCTAGTGCTGTGCGATATGGACAAAAAAAAAAATCAGTTTGATCAATTTTGTGAATTTCGATTTTAATCACAATTTTGACACATAAAAATATGCTTTACAGTCATAAATGCATTCAGGATGAATTTGAAACATATTTCCAAAAGAAAACCAATTAGAGCTTTATCAAAAAGTTGTAATGTCTCTAGAACAAAAGTCCAAATAATCAATATAGTATAGGTGTAACAAAATCGATAGACTTATGGCAAAACATGTAAATAAATAAATCCCATGTCCAGGGACTTTTTTTTCTTTTTTGCCATGCATTTTTCATAGAGCTCATAAATTGTAGCGGTGCCTCAGGTGTAGATTTGTTATACATTATACAGGTTCACACGTTAAGCCTACTCCGTTTGCAGTGCGTATATAGTATGTGTATGCAATGCAGAGACAGCAGAGAGAGCTCATTAATGTAACACGAAAGCACATTAAAATAATGCACGAGCGCGAATCTCTATGTTCACAAGCAAATTTCCTCTCCTCTGTCATAAAACCAGACGTGCTTGCTCAGATACACTGCTCTTGCCCGGAGAGAGTGTACGCACTTAAAACTCCTCCTCTCACATAAACTGCATCCTGTGCACTCACAACTCTCTCTGTGCTCATGTGCTAGATGTGAATTATTTTCACACGTTTTTATTTCTAGCCTTATACCGCGTGCAGTGTGAACGCTCTGATCCGTTAACATGGGCTCAGGACAAAGGCGCATCACAGACAGTGTGTGAACCTGGAGTTACGTAGCCATATGCCCAGTCAGTTCTGTTCTCGCTCTAAGCGCGCTGCATTGTGATTGGATCAGATAGCATACTGCGGGAGGGCAGGGCCGCAGAAAATTGTGCTATGAAGCCATTTCGAAATCCTGCATGCTCAAATCGTGATTTTATGATTTCTATTAATCGCACAGCCCTAGAATAAACAGGCAATGAACAGAAAATAACTTGGGCTGGCACCACTCAGCAAAATGGGAAAACCAGATCCAGGCAGAGCTCGGCAATGGGTAGACAGTCAGCGGAGCAAGCAGTCAGGAGGGAACATGTTAACAGCCATGATGTTGATAGCCATTTATGTATGTTTGAATTTGATGTTTTGTAGCATATACAGCAAAAATATAAATTGGAGGTTTATTCTTAAACCAATCAGGAGCTTGAATAGTGGAAGCATAGTTACAGTTTAACATTTATTTTTTGTATATATATCAATCACCTTTATTTATATAGTGCTTTAAACAAAATACATTGCGTCAAAGCACTGAACAACATTCATTTGGAAAACAGTGTCTCAATAATGCAAAATGATAGTTAAAGGCAGTTCATCATTGAATTCAGTTATGTCATCTCTGTTCAGTTTAAATAGTGTCTGTGCATTTATTTGCAATCAAGTCAACGATAGCGCTGTAGATGAAGTGACCTCAACTAAGCAAGCCAGAGGCGACAGCGGCAAGGAACCGAAACTGACAGACACCATCGGTGACAGAATGGAGAAAAAAACCTTGGGAGAAACCAGGCTCAGTTGGGGGTCAGTTCTCCTCTGACCAGATGAAACCAGTAGTTCAATTCCAGGCTGCAGCAAAGTCAGATTGTGCAGAAGAATCATCTGTTTCCTGTGGTCTTGTCCTGGTGCTCCTCTGAGACAAGTTCTTTACAGGGGATCTGTATCTGAGGCTCTAGTTTTCCTGGTCTCCGCTGTCTTTCAGGGCAGTAGAGGTCCTTTCTAGGTGCTGATCCACCATCTGGTCTGGATACGTATTGGATCCGGGTGACTGCAGTGACCCTCTGATCTGGATACAGACTGGATCTGGTGGCTACGGTGACCTCGGAATAAGACAGAAACAGACAAATATTAGCGTAGATGCCATATATTCTAATGATGTAGAAAGTACGGTGTTATGTGAAGTGTTTCCGGTTCCAGTTTACCTAATTAATGCAGCCTAAAAATCCTTTAACGGATTTGGATATTAAAAGCATATTAGTATGTTATGTGTATGCCAGGTTAAATAGATGGGTCTTTAATCTAGATTTAAACTGCAAGAGTGTGTCTGCCTCCCGAACAATGTTAGGTAGGTTATTCCAGAGTTTAGGCGCCAAATAGGCAAAGGATCTGCCGCCCGCAGTTGATTTTGATATTCTAGGTATTATCAAATTGCCTGAGTTTTGAGAACGTAGCAGACGTAGAGGAGTATAATGTAAAAGGAGCTCATTCAAATACTGAGGTGCTAAACCATTCAGGGCTTTATAAGTAATAAGCAATATTTTAAAATCTATACGATGTTTGATAGGGAGCCAGTGCAGTGTGGACAGGACCGGGCTAATATGGTCATACATCCTGGTTCTAGTAAGAACATCCTGGTTCAATTTGACATTGAGAGCATAGGTCGTAATTTAGATATATTTTTGAGATGGAAAAATGCAGTTTTACAAATGCTAGAAACGTGGCTTTCTAAGGAAAGATTGCGATCAAATAGCACACCTAGGTTCCTAACTGATGACGAAGAATCGACAGAGCAACCATCAAGTCTTAGACAGTGTTCTAGGTTATTAAAACCAGAGTTTTTAGGCCCTATGATTAACACCTCTGTTTTTTCTGAATTTAGCAGTAAGAAATTACTCGTCATCCAATTTTTTATGTCGACTATGCATTCCATTAGTTTTTCAAATTGGTGTGTTTCACCGGGCTGCGAGGAAATATATAGCTGAGTATCATCAGCATAACAGTGAAAGCTAACACCATGTTTCCTGATGATATCTCCCAGAGGTAACATATAAAGCGTGAAGAGTAGCGGCCCTAGTACTGAGCCTTGAGGTACTCCATACTGCACTTGTGATCGATATGATACATCTTCATTCACTGCTACGAACTGATGGCGGTCATATAAGTACGATTTAAACCATGCTAATGCACTTCCACTGATGCCAACAAAGTGTTCAAGTCTATGCAAAAGAATGTTGTGGTCAATTGTGTCAAACGCAGCACTAAGATCCAATAAAACTAATAGAGAGATACACCCATGATCAGATGATAAGAGCAGATCATTTGTAACTCTAAGGAGAGCAGTCTCAGTACTATGATACGGTCTAAATCCTGACTGGAAATCCTCACATATACCATTTTTCTCTAAGAAGGAATATAATTGTGAGGATACTACCTTTTCTAGTATCTTGGACAGAAAAGGGAAATTCAAGATCGGTCTATAATTAACAAGTTCTCTGGGGTCAAGTTGTGGTTTTTTTGATGAGAGGCTTAATAACAGCCAGTTTGAAGGTTTTGGGGACATATCCTAATGTCAATGAGGAATTAATAATAGTCAGAAGAGGACCTATGACTTCTGGAAGCACCTCTTTTAGGAGCTTAGATGGTATAGGGTCTAACATACATGTTGTTGGTTAGATGATTTAACAAGTTTATACAATTCTTGCTCTCCTATAGTAGAGAATGAGTGGAACTGTTCCTCAGGGGGTCTATAGTGCACTGTCTGATGTGATACTGTAGCTGATGGCTGAATGGTTGAAATTTTATCTCTAATAGTATCGATTTTAGAAGTAAAGTACTTCATAAAGTCATTAATGTTGTGGTGTTGGGAAATGTCAACACTTGTTGAGGCTTTATTTTTCATTAATTTAGCCACTGTATTGAATAAATACCTGGGGTTATGTTTGTTTTCTTCTAAAAGAGAAGAAAAGTAATCAGATCTAGCAGTTTTTAATGCTTTTCTATAGGATATGCTACTTTCCCGCCAAGCAATACGAAATACCTCTAGTTTTGTTTTCCTCCATCTGCGCTCCATTTTTCGGGCTGCTCTCTTTAGGGTGTGAGTATGCTCATTATACCATGGTGTCAAACTGTTTTCCTTAACCTTCCTTAAGCGTAAAGGAGCAACTGTATTTAACGTGCTAGAAAAGAGAGAGTCCATAGTTTCTGTTACATCATCAAGTTGTTCTGAGGTTTTGGATATGCTAAGGAATTTGGATACATCAGGAAGATAACTTAAAAAGCAGTCTTTTGTGGTAGAAGTGATGGTTCTTCGATACTTGTAACAAGAAGCAGAATTTATATACAGGTCCTTCTCAAAAAAATAGCATATTGTGATAAAAGTTCATTATTTTCCATAATGTAATGATAAAAATTAAACTTTCATACATTTTAGATTCATTGCACACCAATTGAAATATTTCAGGTCTTTTATTGTTTTAATACTGATGATTTTGGCATACAGCTCATGAAAACCCCAAATTCCTATCTCAAAAAATTAGCATATTTCATCCGACCAATAAAAAAAAAGTCAGCCTTCAAATAATTATGTTCAGTTATGCACTCAATACTTGGTCGGGAATCCTTTTGCAGAAATGACTGCTTCAATGCGGCGTGGCATGGAGGGAATCAGCCTGTGGCACTGCTGAGGTGTTATGGAGGCCCAGGATGATAAACAATAGCCGCATTTCCACTATCGGGCCAGTGCGAGCCAGGGCTTAAAGTGGGCCGGGCGGGGCTCATAGCCCCGGGCCAGTAGCCCCGGGCCAGAATAGCGCAGGGTTTCCACAGTGGAGCTTGAAGCTCCACTGCACGTCACTAAAACACGCCCTTTACACGCCTCTCAGAACAACGTCATGCAACCTCAAAATTTCACCAACAAAGAGAAGTTATCAGAAAACTATAAATAATAAGTCACTGGAACATGTGCGATCACAAAACGAACATGATAAAAGCGGCAGTTTGTTTGCATGCTTTGTTATATATTCAAATTCAAAAGCATCGATGTTTTAACTATAGAATACATGATACATTGATCATATTGATTTAATTTATCAGGACTCAAATTTATTCACACATAAATACACTTATATCTATTTTATTTATTTATTTTTAACGCTCATGAAAATAGCCAGCTTGTTCATTCAAGTCTGTTTCTGTTTATTAGCCACAGTAGCGGTCACATTTAGAATGAATGATAATATCTCTATTTTTGTAAGCTCCCGAACAAAAACATTATTATGCTATATTCTTTTATGATAGGCAACGTGAGAAAAACTCTCGAGACGACGCTTGTGACAGAAAATATAAGTTACTTAATAAATACACGACTGTGATAGAGAATAAGAAGCTGACGTCTAATTTCTTCAAGCGGTCATATTTTACCATATTTACTATGGTAACATGTTTAGCGTACATATCTTTTACATCGCTTATAAATATTTCTGCCTTGTTTAGTGATTATAATCCACATCGGATCAAGTTATTTCACACACTCTCTGCTGACTGAAAGAGAGTTTTGAGCTCGACTTATTTAAAAAAAGTGTTTAATGCTGGTGTTATAGCTGTTATCTTTCTGAAATGATCCGCAGCGCAGACTCTCTATTTTTATAAAAGCTCACAAACAAAAATCATTATTATATTTTGATGATATGCAACGTGGAGCTAAACTCTTGAAACCAGACGACAGATAAAATGTTACTTAATAAATACACAATTGTGATAGAGAATAAGAAGCTGACGTCTGATTTATCAAAGCGGTCATATTTACCATGTTTATATGGTAACGTTAATGTTTAGCGTGCATAGTCTTTTACATCGCTTATAAATATTTCTGTCTTGTTTAGTGATTATAATCCACATCGGATCAAGTTATTTCAAACACTTGCTGCTAACTAAGAGTGAGTTTTAATCTCAACTTATTTTAAAACATATTTAATGCTGGTGTTAAAGCTGTTATCTTTCTGAAATGATCCGCGCTGACGCTCTCCAGACACGGAGAAACTCCGCCTTTGTTCGTAACCCCTCCTCTAGCCCCAGCTGGCCCGCTTTGGCCCAAGGATTTCGTCGGGCCGAAAAAACCTGGCCGTTGGCCCCGAGGAAGCCCCGGCGAGGCACGATCAAGCCCCGGAAGTGACAGTGGAAACGCGACTGGCCCTGGCACGCACTAGCACGCCCGGTCCTAGCTCGATAGTGGAAACACGGCTAATTACAGCACGTTCAGAACATCTTATTGTGTCACAGTTCATTTCGTTTCCACTGGACATTCCCACCTTGCAGGCTCAAAAAACTGCATTCATGAATATAGCAGGCTTATAGGTGCACACAAGCAGGAGGAATGAACAGTTAATAGTTTGTGCTATACGCTCCCATGTCTTACTTCTTGTCCCTTGCTGTGACACCCGGCCCGAATTTTCCTTTAAGAATGGCCTTGTGTTCATCCACTAACTAGGCTAACAGTAAACACTGTTCCTCTGTCCAGTTTGGCTTGCTTGCCCTTCTTGGTTTTGATTCCATGTTTGATACATTAAAACCAACATCCAAACCACCACTTAAATAGGACAGTAATCACTGTAATTGGAAAGAGTGGAACAATTCTTATCATTCTAAGCCAATCAAATACCTTATAGGAAATTAAAAGCAGAGAATGGTCAAATAGGAAAAATTACGCATGTAAATTCAAAGTGAGAATTAGAATACACACTATACTTAAAATCACTCTTTTTTTTCCTTCTTGGACAACCAACCAATCACAGTCTTCAAAAGATTGTGTCATACATAGCAACGGGGTCAACCCCGCCTCCTCACTAAGATGAAAGTTTTTGTCTTTTCCTTGCTCAGAGTTGCTCTCAGATCGGTCCCGAATCGCTCTTAAACTAAGACTCCTACGTAAAAGTTTTTAAGCTAAATTAAAAGTTTTCTGAGAGGATTCTTAGAATCTTTATGAATACGGGCCCTGAAAGACAGCAGAGACCAGGGCCCGTATCCCTAAAGAGGAGCTGATGATACTGCGCATGTGTGATTCAGCGTGAAGCAAACCGACACACAGCGCTGGACCGAATTGATTCTTTTGGTGATTGATTCTGAACTGATTATGTGCTAATGTTATGAGCCCAGGTAAACCGAAGGCTTGCAATCATCGCCAATGACGTCATTATGTCGAGCGCAAAAGAACCGGTGAACGGTTTTCTTCAACCAGTTTATTGAATAGAACTGTCAGAAAGAACTAACGTTACTGGTGATCCGGAAACCGATGCAACCGGTTCTTGACTCGTGAACGAGTCATTATCTGGCTCGGCTCGGTGTTCTTCTCTCTCTTCAGAGCAGTTCAGTCAGCACGCGCAGTCTTCTTAATCGCTTGATTCACTCAATGATGTGCCAGCTTCATCAAACCTGCCATCTACAGTTCTGGTAGTGGTAATGTG